>NC_092340.1:78551696-78857142 GCF_046630445.1 Rutidosis leptorrhynchoides | reverse complement strand
CGGGCGGGACATCCGACATCTGAACAGGAAAAAATATCTTTTTCCATGTCAGTAAGTCATAAAGCAAGCACGTATTAGGCAAAATAACTACGACAGTCTAGATCATCTATAGCAGTAAATGGCAATAAATCGTACAGAAGTATCATGCAATCGAAAGCAGATAGTAGCATGCAGTAATGAAAATCAAGTAGCAGTATACGTCATATAGCAGTAGAAGTAAGCAGCAACATGCAGTAAGTTTCGCAGAAACAAGTAAACTAGCAAGTTGTAGATTAGTCATATTAGTGAATCCTACTCGGTCTGGTCTAGACTCACTAATGCAACCTAATTCCCTACAACCAATGCTCTGATACCAAATGTGATGCCCCGTACAAAACCATCGTGTACGATTCGTCAACAACAGGATCTTTACACGGTCAAGTACTACATGCTATTTGAAAACCAGTTTTGCATTCATAAAAGACATAGCGTTTACAATGATAACGTGACACAAAGGTGGTTACAAAGCCATTATTTGAAAATAACATAAACTATGAATGCAAAAGAAAAGTTCTATGATTGAGACATCTCTAAGATTATACAGCGGAATTCTAGCACAACAGGTCCTTAACAGCAAGTCTAAACACCAAGACAGCAAGTCTAAACAGCGGAAGCAATAAACCTCTAAGCACCTGAGAAAACATGCTTAAAAACGTTAACAATAATGTTCGTGAGCTATAGTTTAAGTTGTAATAGTAATGTAAGGTAGGCCACGAGATTTCAGTGTTCCAAAGCAGTATGAAAAGTATATGTTTAACCGTGGGCACTAAGTAACTAACTTAACGTTTATAACCCCCTAAAAGTACACTTGGCGAGTGCATATGTTTACGAAGTATTAAACACTCGTTAAATGCTAGCACGACTAGCCCGAGTGGGGATGTCAAACCCTATGGATCCATATCTAAGATTCGCGTTCACCGATTTAAAAACCAATGACTAAACGTTACCGAGCTAAGGGGAAAGTTTATGACGTTGTATAACCCACACATATATAAAGTTTAAGTACTCGTGCCTAGTATGTAAAACGTAAAAAGCACATGTATTCTCAGTACCAAAATAGTTAAAGTAAAAAGGGATGCTATAACTCACAGTGATAAGAGCGGTAAAGTATATAATGAAAGTATGCAAGTAGTAAGTCGGTCTGAAAGGTCGTCAACCTAAGTCAAAGGTTATTAGGTCAGTGTGTTATCCTCATAAGTTCTAATAGTGCATAAAATAAGTTTAAGTGTCATCATCATTATCGTTCATCATCATAAAAGCTAAGTAAGTTTGACAAGAATAGAGATCAAAACAATAGGCTGATTTCGGTCAGCTGCTATGACCTCTACGTAAATCAAAAAGATGCGTAATCAGTGGCTATGGCTCTGTATATGAGTCCCCTAACCTCTGACCAATTTTCAGAACCTAACTCGTCCTCCTTTGACCGTGGCGACGGTTTAAGTGCGAGTAGGTCAGAAATTTTAGTACAACATTAATAGGGTGTAGTGACTTTCCGAAGGCCATAAATCCTAAACCGTAACTCGGATTAAGACGAGGTCTAAACGGAAAATCATCTACTCGAACCGAAATAACTGAAAATCAACTTTCCAGTAGCCCAGGTGGTCTGATCTGATCCCGAAAACAGTAAGCAATGTGCTCCGGTGGGGTTCTTAGTGCTTGGTGCTCATCACGGTTCTCATCCTTGATGCTTGTAGCTTCAAGTGTACAACTCGTTGATGGATTAGCATCACCTTGACCAAGATTCTACCATCAACACATAATATGTTAAGACCAAGTAAGAACACAACTCATTTAAGAGTCTTAGATGGATGATGTGAAATGTCCCGTTCATATTGATTATAAACGTTCCATATTAATTGATTTTGTCACGAGGTTTTGACCTCTATATGAGACGTTTTTCAAAGACTGCATTCATTTTTAAAATAACCATAACCTTTATTTTATCGATAAAAGTTTAAAAAGCATTACGTAGATTATCAAATAATGATAATCTAAAATATACCATTTACACACGACCATTACATAATGGTTTACAATAAGAATATATTACATCAAAAATAAGTTTCTTGAATGTAGTTTTTACATAATATCATACAAGCATGGACTCCAAATCTTGTCCTTATTTTAGTATGCAACAGCGGAAGCTCTTAATAATCACCTGAGAATAAACATGCTTGAAACGTCAACAAAAATGTTGATGAGTTATAGGTTTAACCTATATATTATCAAATCATAATAATAGACCACAAGATTTCATATTTCAATATACATCCCATACATAGAGATAAAATTCATTCATATGATGAACACCTGGTAACCGACATTAACAAGATGCATATAAGAATATCCCCTATCATTCCGGGAAATCCTTCGGACATGATATAAACGAATTCGAAGTACTAAAGCATCCGGTACTTTGGATGGGGTTCGTTAGGCCCAATAGATCTATCTTTAAGATTCGCGTCAATTAGTAGATCGGTTTACTAATTCTTAGGTTACCAAGCAAAAGGGGCATATTCGGCTTCGATCATTCACCCATATAATGTAGTTTTAATTACTTGTGTCTATTTCGTAAAACATTTATAAAACTGCATGTATTCTCATTCCAAAATATTAGATTTTAAAAGTGGGACTATAACTCACTTTCACACATTTTTACTTCGTCAGGAAGTAAGACTTGGCCACTGGTCGATTCACGAACCTATAACAAATATGTACATATATATCAAAGTATGTATAAAATATATTTACAATATTTTTAATACGTTTTACTGTTTTAAATTTATTAAGTCAGCTGTCCTCGTTAGTAACCTACAACTAGTTGTCCACAGTTAGATGTACAGAAATAAATCGATATATATTATCTTGAATCAATCCACGACCCAGTGTATACACGTCTCAGGCTAGAACACAATTCAAAGTATATATATTTTTGGAATCAACCTCAACCCTGTATAGCTAACTCAAACATTACTGCATATAGAGTGTCTATGGTTGTTCCAAATAATATATATACATGGGTCGATATGATATGTCAAAATATTTGCATACGTATCTATGGTATCCCAAGATTACATTAGAATACATGTATAATACAATATAAGTTAGCTAGGATATGATTTGTATAGAATTGTTACAATATTTCCCGTAGCTACAACAATCAAAAAATATCCAATCTTGTTTTACCCATAACTTCTTCGTTTTAAATCCGATTTGAGTGAATAAAATTGCTATGGTTTTATAATGAACTCTATTTTATGAATATAAACATAAAAATTATAGGTTTATAGTCGGAAAAATAAGTTACAAGTCATTTTTGTAAAGGTAGTCATTTCAGTCGAAAGAACGACGTCTAGATGACCATTTTGGAAAACATACTTCCACTTTGAGTTTAACCATGATTTTTAGATATAGTTTCATGTTCATAATAAAAATCATTTTTCCAGAAGAACAACTTTTAAATCAAAGTTTATCATAGTTTTTAATTAACTAACCCAAAACAGCCCGCGGTGTTACTACGACGGCGTATATCCGGTTTTACGGTGTTTTTCGTGTTTTCCGATTTTAAATAATTAAGTTAGCATATCATATAGATATAGAACATGTGTTTAGTTGATTTTAAAAGTCAAGTTAGAAGGATTGACTTTTGTTTGCGAACAAGTTTAGAATTAACTAAACTATGTTCTAGTGATTACATGTTCAAATCTTCGAATAAGATAGTTTTATATGTATGAATCGAATGATGTTATGAACATCATTACTACCTCAAGTTTAGTAGGTAAATCTACTAGAATTGACAAGAAATGATCTAGCTTCAAAGGATCTTGGATGGCTTGAAAGTTCTTGAAGTAGAATCATAACACGAAAACAAGTTCAAGTAAGATTATCACTTGAATTAAGATAGTTATAGTTATAGGAATTGAATCAAAGTTTGTATATGAGTATTACCTTAATTTAGAATGATATCTTACTGTAAACAATAAGGATTTCTTGAGGTTGGATGATCACTTTACAAGATTGGAAGTGAGCTAGTAAACTTGAAAGTATTCTTGATTTTATGAAACTAGAACTTGTAGAATTTATGAAGAACACTTAGAACTTGAAGATGGAACTTGAGGGAGATCAATTAGATGAAGAAATTTGAAGAATTAAAGTGTTTGTAGGTGTTTTTAGTCGTTGATATATGGATTAGATATAAAGGATATGTAATTTTGTTTTCATGTAAATAAGTCATGAATGATTACTAATATTTTTGTAATTTTATGAGATATTTCATGCTAGTTGCCAAATGATGGTTCCCACATGTGTTAGGTGACTCACATGGGCTGCTAAGAGCTGATCATTGGAGTGTATATACCAATAGTACATACATTTAGAAGCTGTGTATTGTACGAGTACGAATACAGGTGCATACGAGTAGAATTGTTGATGAAACTGAACGAGGATGTAATTATAAGCATTTTTGTTAAGTAGAAGTATTTTGATAAGTGTCTTGAAGTCTTTCAAAAGTGTATGAATACATATTAAAACACTACATGTATATACATTTTAACTGAGTCGTTAAGTCATCGTTAGTCGTTACATGTAAATGTTGTTTTGAAACCTTTAGGTTAACGATCTTGTTAAATGTTGTTAACCCATTGTTTATTATATCTAAAGAGATGTTAAATTATTACAATATCATGATATTATGATATATTAATATATCTTAGTATGATATATATACAGTTAAATGTTGTTACAACGATAATCGTTACATATATGTCTCGTTTCGAAATTCTTAAGTTAGTAGTCTTGTTTTACATATGTAGTTCATTGTTAATATACATAATGACATGTTTACTTATCATTTATCATGATTAAACATAGTGTAACGATATCTTAATATGATTCATATGTAATTAGTAAGACGTTGTTATAACGATAATCGTTATATATATCGTTTCGAGTTTCTTAATTCAGTAAACACAATTTTATGTATATAACTCATTGTTAAAATACATAATGAGATACTTACTTATCATAATATCATGTTAATTATATATATAATCATATATATGTCATCATATAGTTTTTACAAGTTTTAACGTTCGTGAATCACCGGTCAACTTGGGTGGTCAATTGTCTATATGAAACTTATTTCAATTAATCAAGTCTTAACAAGTTTGATTGCTTAACATGTTGGAAACACTTAATCATATAAATATAAATTTTATTTAATATATATAAACATGGAAAAGTTCGGGTCACTACATGATGAACCAATGTTACATCATATCCTTAGTCTTAACATAATTACAAGTTACATTTATAACTAAACCTACAAACTTTACTTTAATTAAACAAGTATGAACATAATCTAAGTCAAATGAAGTGATGGAACCCTAATCTAGAGAGCTTGGATCCCTTTCAGACAAGTTATAAGGTCACAAAGCTAAAAAGCTTGAACCTTTAGTGTTCTTGAAGAACTTGAAGCATAAAGCTTAGATCTTTAAGTTATACGAAGACCATAAACACAAGTTTTGATCTTTATAACAAAATAATGAGATCATAAGTTAGAAAACTTAGATCCAACAAAAGATATGAAGATTCAAGCTAGAAAGCTTGCATCTTGGTTGTTCTTGAAGATCTTGAAGCATAAAGCTTGGATCTTTAAGTTACATGAAGATTACAAACACAAGTTTGAATCTTTATAACAAAATAGCAAGATTAAAGTTAAAAAAATATAGATCTACAAAGTGGGTGAAGATTCAAAGCTAGAAAGCTTGAATCTTCCATGTTCTTGAAGAATTCAAATCTAAGTTTGAATCTACAAGATGTAATCAAGATCAAAGCTAAAAAGCTAGACCCATGATGATGATGATGATGAATTTGTGAGAGAGAGAGAGGAAGAAGAAGAAGAAGAAAAATCAATACTTACACTTTTTAGAGAGAGAAGGACTAGAGAGAGAATTAGAGAGTGAGTGTGTGTGTGAATTACAAATGAAAGCAAGTGTAAAATGGATGGAATGAGGCTTGTATTTATAGGTGGATGGGGTGAGGGAGGGGGTAAGGTGGTCGTGGGTATGGGTGGGGGGACAAGGGAGACCAACTTTTGCTTTTTCGTTAATGGTTGTCTAAAGTTGGTGCTTATGTTGGGATCTCATGCAACATTAAGGATAATACTTGACATAAATGCTAGTATGTTCCCTCTAAATTGGGCATTTGTCTTACATATTAATGGGTCACTAGCTAATAATAATTGGGCTAATTAAATAGTCCACTAACTAGTGTAGGGTGGGCTAAGGCCCAACAAGATAGAAAGTCCAACAAGACTAACTAGTAAGCATAAGTAAATTACTACGCGTAATTAAGCATCCATAAACCCAAGTAATTATTATTATAAAATAATAATTAAGATTTCGTAGTCATAATATTTCGATTACGACAAAAGTTAAACGTGTACGCAGTACGCAGTTTGTTTGTAACGTCAAGTGACACTAACGGTCATAAAGGTTTCCGGTGATCAAGTTAAGTATCCTACGTACTTAAAGGAACGTTTTAACACATAAATGAAAGTAAGCCATGTGTATAAAGATTCCAGAGTATAAAGTAGCATAGTACGCACAAATACGCAGTTTCACAAAAACCACAAGGCACAAAAACAAGTCGAAAAAGTCGGGTCGTTACATAAACTGTAAAAAACATTATCAACTAAACAAGTCGCAAGTCTGCCCTGCGACCTAGCGACTCGTGTTGTCTTGGACATGTCAGGCTACGCCTTCAATTTACTTGACCATTTTCGAGAAATCGTGAGTCACAAGTGACTCAAGTATGCTTTGCGATCTGCGAGGGCATTTTGACAATAATTATTTTTAAGGCGGATCCTCATAGTTAGTTGGTAAAATGAACGTTTTGATCAATAACGCTTAACGGTTTGTGTACTCTATACGGATTAACATGATATCCACGCCCTAATAACAAAATTTCTTTATACGATCAACGCTAAACAAAAAAATGTAAGAATTCTTTTATCATCTCCTTGGTAAAAACCCTTTTTTCCATTAAATCTTTCATCGTCCAACATAATTACCCCCAAGTTTCACATTCCGGGGGCGTACTAATAGTGATAATGATAATTAACTTGTATTTTGTCTACGTCTAGAAGTTTATATATTTTTCTATTGTAAATCTTGATGTTGGAAATGTTGATTGATGTGGTAATTGATATTTTCACTCATACTTTTGATAAATTCACAAATAATTATGTTTAACATATACATAATATAATAGTATTTAATACGGTACATGATATGAATGAATGTATTAATAACGGAAGGATTAAAGCTACAAATAGACTATATATATATATATATATATATATATATATATATATATATATATATATATATATATGCTTTTTCATATTTCGCGATGTAGCCTATATACTAATTTTCGTCTCACTGTCGGCTATATAGTTTCAAAAAGTGTTCTCATGTCAACAATTGGTTACCAATTACCGGTACAACTGGCCAAAATAATTAAGTGTAATTTTTTTTAAAGCTGACTTGAACTAAATATAATTAAAGATTAAAGCTATAAATCGGCTATATATTCTCTTTTGTTCTAATGTAGACTATATAGTTTTTTCTCCAATGTAAACTATAAATATGATGACACGTCATCAACTTTTAGGTTGAAGGTTAAAAAAATATAAGCGTTTATATTTGTACACTTTTTGAAAGTATATAGCCAACAGTGAGACGGAAATGAGTATATAGCCAACATCGAGACATTTGAAAAAGTATATAGTTTATTTGTAGCTTTAACCCATAACGAAACTATCATTATGTTGGGCTGGGTGATGGGAATTAGTGAGACCGTAATTTCCCAACAACTGGTATCAGAGCATCAGGTTTGACGGGGGTCTCGATTATAGGAGTCGGAGTATGCTCTGTGGTTGCCACGGGAGTGGATCGTCCACATCAGAAACGAGTTCTATTGATCATATAGGGTATCTGGTTAGACAATATTTTTTCTGATTCGTAGTAATAGTTGGATTTGTTAGTGGCGAGTTGTGGATTTCCGATTTAAAGGGTCCTGGGTACCTGCTACATCTTTTGGCTATTTGAAATGTGAGCAAAATCAGAGAAAGTGTTGTTTATAGGATACGGATACGATGTTGAAGTTCAGTCCAATGAGGTTAATGTAGAGAAATTTGATGGGATGATCAATTTTGGCTTATGGCAGGTTCAAGTCAAGGATGTGTTGATTCAGTCCGGGTTACACAAGGCATTGAAAGGTAAACCCACCTTTGTTCCCGGCAGTGATTCTAGCAGTAAGTTCGATGAAGAAGAATGGGATGATATGGATTTGAGGGCAGCAAGTGCGATTCGTTTGTGTCTTGCAAAGAACGTGCTTGCAAATGTGCACGGGTTATCAACGGCAAAGGAGCTTTGGGTTAAACTAGAGTAGTTGTACCAGGGCAAGGGCATCTCAAATCGGTTGTGTCTTAAAGAACAATTTCATACTCTGCGTATGGATGGGGGTTCAAAGATTTCAGATCATCTAAGTATTCTTAACGGTATTGTTTCAGAACTGGAGGCTATTGGAGTTAAAACGGATGATGAAGATAAAGCTTTGAGGTTGATATTATCTTTATCATCGTCTTATGAACACATGAAACCTATTTTGATGTATGGGAAGAAAACTCTGAAGTTTGAAGACGTTACTAGCAAGCTCCTATCCGAGGAGAAAAGACTGGAAGGTAACGGGGTCTCGTCATCAGGAGATACAATAGTGTTGTGTTCGGATAGGCGAAAGAGAAACTCTGGGAAGAATCTGGTTTGCTGGAGGTGCGGGAAGACTGGGCATGTAAGGGTTAATTGTCCATGTGGAGCTAATCCGGCAAATGGCTCCAAAGTCGCTAACATTGTCTCCGTTGTTACGGAGAGTGACGAATTTCTCTGAAGTCACACCATCCTCATGGTGTGTCCGCGCCACCATGGAAAGGGATGTTCGTTAGCGGTTCCACAATTGCACATGGGCATTGGTTTGGCATTGATGCAGGTTGTGTGGTGGAAACTGATGTTGTGGCTGATGAAACTTCCAGGGAAAGCCAAACAGGAAGTTGCACCATAAAGTTTCAGCTGGTTGTTCAACAACATGTGCCGAGGTGAAATGCTTGGAATGTGATATTCTAAGTGCTATACTCTTAAAGGTGGAGTATGATAATTCTTGTTAAGAGTTATGATTGTCTGTGATGACAATGATTGACCGTTTAGACAATGTTCGATGAAGATGCAAGTTTTGTCTCTTGGGAGATAATGTCAACGGCATGAAGATGAGGATCTTGAAGTTGTTGTCAAGGAAGCATCTGCGTCGGTTATCCTTAAGTATGGTTATCTTTTTTTATCAAAAAGGTGGAGATTTGTTGGTTTTGTTTTTTGATAGAAAAATTGATATGGTTACTTTGTGAAGGATGTTATCCCACATCGGTGGGAGGAAGAAGTTGAAGGTGGGTGACTTGGTTATAAAAGGAGGTCATGGGCATCATTCCAACTTGCACCAATCAATACACTTTAAGTATTTGATTATTTCTTTTTTTCTTACCCTTGTTTGAGAGTTGTATTAGTTAAATATTTTGGAGAGTGTAGTTGGCTTAAGAGAGTCGTCTATATCATTGTAACAATTTGTGATATAGTGTATTTCTCTCTTTGGGGGCCGGTGATTTTTCTCCTGTTTTGGAGTTTCCACGTTAAATCTTGTGTTGTGTATTGTTCTTATTTCTTTACTGTTTTTCATTGGGCGTTTGTTGGGAATTAGTGAGGCCGTAATTTCCCAACACATTATTCGATTGATGTTAGTGACGTAATTATCAATAATCAAATAACATTAAAAGTAAGTTGAAGTTCACTTGGAAACTATTATAGTTAAGTCGTGTATCAAATCAAATTTAATTAGGGATGTATGACACACCATATATATTCTATTAAAACGTCCCGAAAGTGCGTCTTTTGGTATACAGTGATGTCGACAACATTATAGTCAATACAAAATCGCTATGTTTTAAATCTAACAAAAAGACAAAGTCGAACAAGTTTCTAACTAACAAAGTAGTTGTGTTGTATCACAAAAGTTTAATTTAATTAATGGAGTCTAACTCAAGTATTATGATACAATATACGGAGTATATTTATATTTATGTAATATATGACCAATGCATCAACTTCACGACTTTTAACTTTCTAAGAGGATAATACTCCGTAGTAAACAAAGAAAAATTGTTACTACAGGTATCAACCTACTTAGGAACACAATTTCAAAATGAAACGTATAAAGTGCTAGACTGAAAACTAATATTACTAATTGAGTGTAAAGATTAAACACTTACGTTGCTCCTAATAGATAAAGGAGGCAAAATTGGACTTACATATTAGAGGCACATCATTACCTCCTCATAAGGAATAACACTATTATCACATGAATGAAAATTATACTCCGTAATACATTTATTTTTATTATACACTCAGACAAAATTAACCTAACGTTTTTCTGAAACAAAGTTAAGGGTTTTTTTTAAAACGTTTTCCTTCTTATGACAAAAAAAGAACGTTGTTATCGTTTTGAAACTGAAGACATATCAAGGACGAGGCATGGGCCAGGGGTGGTTATATTACTTTAGTACTTGTAGCACGTGCTGTTAGTGAAATACGTCATCTAGTAAAGGATTTTTTGAGATTTTAAATAGTAACATAATTGAATAAATAAATTTGTTGAGTAAAACTATTGAAAAACGTTTTTTTTTTTTTTTTTGAGTTATCAACTAGTGACGCCGTGTGTACAATTCTTAGATCCGCTGCTCGGGTGGAGGCACCTCGTACAAGTTAACCTAACGCATGGACATGGTTTAACATTAAACAATGAATATATAAATAGTATTTACAAATTCGTTAGTAACCAGTATTATTTTTAGGCAAAGTTTATATTCAAATTTGTTTTATACAGTAGTTTATTTCTTTAAACGTCATTGTTCACGTAAAAATTAAAGAAGGCGACTTGTTCCAACACGTCCTTGACACATCATTAGATGAACGTGTAGAATGGGCTAATCAAGTACTCCGTATGTTTAATGCAGGATTGGGTGGGTCATTATGTTTATTCTCAATCTATGGTCCATGGGCGTTATATTAAGAATGTTAGTACTCATTCTCTTTTAAATTTATTGTCCTATTGTCCTATTTTGAATTTTGATGTATTTTTTTTTTTTATTTGAGTTTAGATATTTTTAATTGTATTATATATTATTCGATTAAAAATTTATCATTTGATTGATTTTTGAATATATTTCTAAAGGTTTATATTCATCGCGTATTGTGTAACACATAAAAATTAATTAAAAGTTGAAGTTGAAAAGAAAAATACCTAGAATGTCAAAATAAGACAATAGATTTAGAACGAAGGAAGTATAACTAATTTAGTAGGACCGTGCTCACAAAAATATCTATTTGTAATTATAAATTGATTATATGTTTTGAAATAGGGTATGCAATTTTAAACAATACAATTTCAATATGTAATTTAAATAATAACATAATGGCTATGCAATTTATGTTTAGCTGATTATCTAATGCGTGGTCTTTATCAAAATTGCATAACTATTATTTAAAATCGCATATTAACTAATTAATAATAATGATATTCCAATAATAATAATAATAATAATAATAATAATAATAATAATAATAATATTTTATTTCGAAAAGCAGAAAGATTTCCTTAACATCAAACAATAATACACGAGAGTTTACAGCGTAAGCATATACACGATGTGCAGGAAAAACAAGGAACTGCAAAAAAAAAAAGAGTTGCTAAGGTAGCAACAGGATACACACTAGATATTGGCTATGAAATGAATCTAGACGAATTGTTAAATCAAGTATGCCAATCGAACGATTTATCTTTGCACCTCTTCGCGATTCATTCAAAACTCTTCATTTGGATCTCACTCACCAAACGCAACCAGGGTACTCCAATATTTGGATCTCTTCCTAATTTCTTGATCATTTTTGTAACGTAGTTCACTCAGTTAGCATATCTTAATCCTTTTAAATGATTCAGTTAAAGTTAAAAGATGTTCAATCACGTACTCTCTCCGTCCCAAATCTATAGTCCACTATTTTATTTTGGGATGTCTCAAATTAATTGTCCACTTCCATAAATGAAAAAGAATAATGTGATAAAAACCTTGCGTGCCCCTACTTTATTCATGTAGGACAAAAAGATAGGTAAAAAGTAAGACTGTAAAGTTAACAAAAAAAGTACATGTGTCGGTACTTTTTCTTAAACTGTGTATTTTTTGTCCGAGGACAATAAATTTGAGACAGATAATACCAAAATGATACTATACTGTATATAAGTATGTACCTATCCATGTGTGTTCACACACACCAAGTGCATCACATGCATCCAAAACTAGTTGACTCCTAGTAAACGCATCGGTTTTTGTAGTTAAATTTGCAATCACATCAACATCAAGTTTTTTGTTGTTTTCTTCTTAAGCACCGATTCCCAATTTGCATGTATGGAGTAATGAGCGGCGGAATTAGGATTTTCTGTCACAAAAAATTGAGGTTTTTAGGCAAATAATGAAGGATTTTGGGTAAAACTTGAAAATTTTAAGACAAAATATGAACGTTTTGAGAAAAAAAAAAAAAATTCACTGAAGGGAAAGTCGAAAAACCTAAAATTTTTACACTGAAAAAAATTCACTGGGGGTGGACGCCCCTCTCGCCTATGCGAGTACAACATAAAATGAAGTAAGATGTACAGGAGGAAAATAGTTTTATACGGAGTACAACATAAAGTGAAGTAAGGTATAGGAAAATAGTCTTTATTTAAAAAACCAAACACTCGCGCGTTACTTCACCTCATAATAAATCATTCCTCTACCTTAAGATTTGTTCTCAAGTTTTTTTTTTTGTTTTTTTTTATTTTTTTTTATTTTGAAAAGCCAATTTTCATTGATAAAATGAAAGGTACAACAAGAAACCCGTTACCATAAGAGGGGTAAAAAGGAAACAATAGACTTACATAGAAAACGACTAACTCACTCTAATAAAAACTAACAGATATTAAGAATGAATACATAAAATATTGCATGAAACGTTTAGCATGAAAAGAGATGTTAGCCTTTGTCATAAAAAACGAATGGTTTGGAAATCCACCCTAGCCAATCATGCTTTGTTTTCCTTGAACGATTCGATATCCATTCGAAACTTTTTACTTGAATTTCTTGAAAAGCAGTCGAGGTCATCGAAGATTTGTTGCGAAAAACTTTGTTGTTCCTGTTTTGCCATATGTTGTATGCACAAACCCAAATTGTAGCCTGGCAAACCTTTGCGAGTGCTGCGTTGTTTGAGTGGAAGAAATTTTCATGAAGAAGATCGTTTAAACATGGTGTGATGCTCGGTGGAACTTCCCACCATAAGAAAAAACGTCGCCATATATCTTTAGCAAATGAGCAATGAATTAGAATGTGATCCAATGATTCCAAGGCTTATCACAAATGGGGCACCTGGTTGAGTCTAAATTGATGCCTTTTTTTTCTAACTCGACGCCAACCGGGAGTCTATTTCTTATCGCTCTCCAAATAAAAATCATTTTTTTTAGGGATAAGATTGTTGGTAAGTGTTTTCTCCACTAGGGCTTGGAAGGATCTTTTCATCTATATATTCTCTGAACATGCAGGACGAAAAAGGACCATTGCTGCTATTTATTTTCCATGCCCAACTATCAGGTTTGCTGGCATCAAACGATTGTGATCTAATCAAACTGTCCAGGTTTTGTAGCTCATCATTTGTTCGGCCCAAAATTCTGTTGGCCCAAACAAAGTGAGGCTGCACGTGAATCGGCAAAATAACATTGCTGCTGAAATTGATTCGATCAGAGACTGATGCATCTTGATTTGTTTACAACTGGTACAAGCGTTTATATTTTTTGCAGAGAGCTTTATCACCGACCCAATTATCTTTCAGAAAAGAGTATCCTTCTATCATTATTCTTGTGGTTTATCAAAAATTATATCAGTAACTTTTTTCAAAAAATGTAAATTGGTAGTCCTTGTAGTTTTAAATGCATAGCTATGACCTTAAACCTAACACCAGCTAATTTGTTCATTTAATTTATTACATGTGCATTACCGGTTGTTACACGGTTGGTTCTCAATACTAACGTCCATTAACTGGTTGTCGTTAAATGACTACATGCGCGACGCACATGAGAGTATTTTCGTCGTTTAAATTAATTCCACTTATCTTCAAAAATCATTTATTCATAAACCCCCAAAATCAAAAACCCTTCAAATCCCTAATTGATACTAAAGATTAATTCATACGCAAAATATGAGCTTAGTGATTGTATATTGTTTCATTTTTTTTTCTTATTGCCACATCCTCTTAGTTTTTCTCAGTGCTGCAGTATTTCATTTTTTTCACACATTAACAATAGTTCAAATCCCTTTATTTCAAACATAACATGAATCTGATTTTGTTTCTGTAAGTGGTGGAGGGTTACTGGATCTTGCCAGGAGGATGACACAAAGGCTTTCGCCACAAATAACCTTCATCACAATCCTCTCAAAAATCACAACTTTGTGTGGATCTAACCAGAAAGTCGCAACTCTGACACCTTGTTAGTTATTGTAACTTTTTCTTACATATTGTTTTCAACTCAAAAATACATGTAAGTTATGATGTACTTAGTATTACATTCCTTTCTAATTTTCTATTATTTTTTCTTTTTTTTTCTGTTCCATTCTCTTCCATTATAAAAAGAACTCGAGAATCGAGAATATAATGTAAAAGAACTTGCAAAAACCGTTTCATTTATCTCTTTTTACTTATTTTTCATTCTCTTGAAACTCAAACTATATAACATAATGTATTAAGCCTTTAAACAGAACCTCCACAATTATATTATATATTATATAGAAACAGCAGCTAAGCTAAAATACTTACACAAATAAGTCTAAACACATATATTTGTTATACTAAGTATTCAAGTGTATAAAATAAAATACTTCTTCATTTTCAAAATAGCTATCTTGTCTTGGTTTTCAAAAACCATTCTTTCTCAACTTTTACTTTAAATATTTTTATTTATGTTATACAATAATTAATTACATTTATGTGAATGGAGTGATTTTAAATTTGTTTTAGGGCACATAAAGTGAGCAGTCGGTCTTGCTCGACGACACCGTTTTTAATTAGGCTAAATTTACATAATTTTTCAATTTATTTTAAATACTAACTTTTAATAGCATCAAGATGTATATTATAAAAAGTTTTTATCAAGCCACGACCTCTTTATGAAATGGAAGAAGTCAGAACAATATGCAACTAAATACGCGAATAACATTCTATCGTGCATCAAATAAGTAAAATATAGGTTTCTTTTTTCTCTAAGGGCCTGCCGTTTAATCTTCGAGGAATTTCGTTATGGTTGAACCGTTCACTTTTCTTCCGCTCCAACTACGAGGGATGTTAATGGAAGTGATATTTGGCATTCCTATTATTTATTGTTAGGCTTTTCGATTGAAATCTTTGTAACTACATATACAGCTTGTATTGTTTGCCTACGAGTTCAAGAAAATATATGATATCTAATACTCCTCACATCCTCCTTTTAGCCCTCAAGAGTGCCATTGACAATAAACTAGCCTTCTCTTAGCCAGTGGCGGAAATACTAAGGGGCAGAGGAGGGCAGTCGCTCTCAGTGGATTTGTAATTTTCAGTGTAAAAATTTTGAGTTTTTCGATTTTGCACCAGCGAAATTCCCCCCCCCCCCCCCCCCCCCCCCCAAAAGTCTGTATATTTTGCCCCAAAATCTTTAAATTTTGCTCAAAAACCTTCAAATTTTGCCAAAAATGTCACACCCCCTAAACGGGACCGGGGGTCATATGTGACTAACCAATATCATAACACAAGTGTAAAGCGAGAACGACTCTAAATGAGACGTTTTAATAAAAACCAATGTATTTAAAGCAGCGGAATTAAAGTCATTACAATTGTAAATCCAAAATGTAAATGTAACTTAAATGTTTTAATGCAATAATGTAAATGTAAAATGCGGACTCCAAAAGCAGCAAAGTCCAATTAGCAAACAAATCTCTAGCAATCTTCACCTGAGACAAAACATGCTTAAAGTGTCAACCAAAAATGGTTGAGTGAACAACATAGGTTTATAATTGTTTTAGACCACAAGATTTAGTTATCAAAAGTAGTGCTGAAGTTATGATATCGAACTAAACAAAGTTACCTCATGACACCTTGAACTGTCAGTGTCGTTTAATCATTATTATGTAACCAAAGACCAACGGTCAACTGGTTAGAGACGTCGCTCTCAATAGGCCTACTCACAATAACTAAGTTTGCGTTTCAAAGTAGCAATTAACGATATCATGGCAGGGATTTAGCATGAAACAAAGCATGTCAACACAGTTAAACAGTTTTTGAAATGTCCCGTTCATATGGATTATAAACGTTTCATATTAATTGGTTTGTTTGCGAGGTTTTGACCTCTATATGAGACATTTTTCAAAGACTGCATTCGTTTTTAAAACAAACCGTAACCTTTATTTTGTCGATAAAGGTTTAATAGACATAACATAGATTATCAAGTAATGATAATCTAAAATACACTTTTACACACAACCATTACATAATGGCTTACAATAATATTATACATCAATTTATTTTCCGAATGCAGTTTTTAAACATTATCATACAAGCATGCTGACTCCATTTCTTGTCTTTAATTAGCATGCAACATCGGAAGCTCTTAATAATCACCTGAGAATAAACATGCTTAAAACGTCAACAAAAATGTTTGTGAGTTATATGTTTAACCTATATATTTATCAAATCATAATAATAGACCAAAAGATTTCATTTTTCCATAAATATACATCTCATATCAGGCATTTCGCAAACTGTATAGAGATAAAAATTCATTCATATGTTGAACACCTAGTAACCGACCTTAACAGGATGCATATAGAATATCCCCATCATTCCGGGACTCTCATCGGATATGATAAATCGAAGTACTAAAGCATCCGTAACTCGGATGAGGCTTGTTGGGCTAAATATATCTATCTTTCGGATTCGCGTCAATTAGGGGTCATTTCCCTAATTCTTAGGCTACCAAGCTAAAAAGGGACATATTTGGTTCGATAATCCAACATAGAAAGTAGTTTCATTTACTTGTGTCTATTTCGCAAAGCATTTATAAAACTGCATGTATTCTCATCCCAAAAATATTAGATATTAAAAGTGGGACTATGTAACAACCCAACTTTTTCCGTTACTTTAGTTAACTGTCCGTTAGTTAGTTAATGGAACTTACGTGAATTTTTTTTTTGTATTTAAAGAAATTAAATGCGTACTTGATCCTTAGTGGATTACTTGAATTAATATGTTATATTAATTAGTAAACTTAATTCGGTTGACGAATTAAACTAGAAACGACACGATTAAAGTTAATCGCCTAGAAAACTTTTCAGTTAACGGAACTAAAAAAAAAGATAGAATAATTATTGTTAATAATTATTGAACTTACGAAAGAAATTTAATTTATTATTTACTTAATGAATTAAACACGGTGATTTTATTTCAACGACTAGTTAATGTTCCGGAGATTCGGTACGGTTAACGGCACTCGAAACGAACCACGCGCGAACGAGCTTTTACACAAAATGAGTCCGAGACCCGAGCCCGAGGCCACATGGCCGTGACCTCATACATCATATCCTAAAATATCTCATATTAGTCAAAAGAAGGTGGCCATTATATCTTAAAATATCTTATATTAGTCAAAAGAAGGTGGCCATTATATCATAAAATATCTTATATTAGTCAAAAAGAGGAGGCCATTAGTAGGTAATCCCATAATTTTTTTTAGATATGTGCATCACCTTTTACATGTAAAACTAGTAATCAGAAAATAAAGAGTTAAATGGTGCATCATATCTCATGAATACTCACCATCATCGATCATCTTTTCTTCAAGAACACCCTCGATGTTTGCTTGATCGTTAAATTGATCGCATATCCATGTTCCTCTCGACGAGCCCTACGTATCTATACCAACAATTGTATGATTAGGGTAAGATCTAAAAACTCTATTTTTCCAGATTTAATTGTTTATCATATGATTTAGATGTTCTATTGCTCAATTGGTCGCGTTTGTACATGTATTTAGTCGTTATATTGTCCGAATTACGAGTTAGGGTTTAATCACGAATTGTATTTCTATGCTACTGATTTTGTGACTTTGTTTTCTATAATTTAAAAGTGTTTATATGGATAGCTATCGAAAAACTATTGATTTTAGGCTTTGGATTCGCTTGATTTCGTTTCCGGATGATCAAGTTATGTCCATTTGAAATTAACGTTGGGTTTTTGTTGTGTAATCAGAAATCTGGGTTTGATAAACCACGAATTGGCTTGTGAAACTTATACCACTGGAAATATAATTTAAAAACACACACTTTAGACTAGGATATCATGTCGTTTGCTCATGTGAAACCCGATTTATGCTTGAATTAGTGTAAAAGTAGTTTTATACAGCACTTGCATGAAAATGACCTTGTATAATAAGATGTGTTAACTTCTGTGATTAAATCTTTGCATATTTGAAATCTACTCAAAAAGTAATTCATCTTTTATGTATATATCATAGGCTAATTGTATCTAGATCTTTGGATAATCGCGTGCCAATGTGACTAGCGAGACTAGAATCGAATCTGTAAATTGCTCCCTGTTTTATACTCTGAGGATTGTGTTTATTGAATGAGCATGTAAGCTTCTGGAATATGAATTTTAACATGATATGTGACTTATTTTTAGTTTATGTCAATCTCTGAAACCTTATGTATTGGGCACAATAGAGCCATACTTTATGTAAATTCTGATTGAGCTGAAAAACCGAATATTCAACTTGCATGAATAAACTGTACAAATTGGCTAAACCAAAATTGCTCGATTTTTGATATGTGTTAGTTTAACTTGTTTGTGAACTATGTCCACTGGTCTTGTATCAATTGAATGTTCCTAACTCCGGTTATATCCGAAACCAAATCAGTGCGCGGTCAGAAACTGACTTGGTGAACCCCAAATGTACCCCTTCTGATTTCTGACTTTTAATTATCATATGAGACCCTAGCCAGACTTTTTGGAATATATTTTTAGTATATTTATGATCTGGAGTTTTCCATGTTTGCATGAATTATGTACCATGAGATAATATGCTAAGTATGCTACGTGTTCATGAATTTTGTGCGCAACGATAAACTGAAATTGTGAAAATGATTATTCATGACCTGAAACGTGTTGTTTGACTTAGGTTTGACATGTTGACCCATATTTGACATGAATCAACTGATGTTGACTTTATTTGACTACTTTGACCAAGTTTGACTTTCGGTTTGACTTCGGTTGACTTTGTTTGACTTGCATGAATTAGTTGACTGTATGTTGACTTCTACTTTGAAACGCGTCGAGTCGAGCAATAAGACAACTTATACTATGAAACCACATTTGTTTAGGACATATTTATTGACCAACCTATATACGTATACTTAGGTTGCATTACTCGGCTATAAACCGTACAAGTAAATTGTCAGCTTTTCATTCCGAGCTTTATTCAAGGTGAGTCTACAGTCCCGCTTTTTACATATTGTCAGGGATGAGAATACATGCTATTATACTTACATTATCAAATGCTTTTTGTATTGACACGAGTACTATATCTGCATATTGAGTTTGTTCAAAAAGCCTCTAGCTTGAATACTTTAAATACCATCGGTGTAGGCACAATTTAGATGGACGGATCCGTTAGGTTGACAACCTCACCCGCTATAAAAACTGTGGTGCATTTACTTTGAACATTAAGACACTTGAACAAGTGTATAACATTTTATGAGGTAAAGGCGGGTATAGTGGATTCTATACTCGGGTCATTGCTAGTATTCAGGTGCTCATAGATTATGCAAACGTTTCGCAACTTGGAGTTGTAATTATAAAATCTCGTGGTCAAGGAACTTAAACTATTTTCTGATAACTGTTTTTAGATACTATACAACGTTATTTAAAATTGTGGTTTACGAACAAATGAAATAAAACTTGACATGGTATTGTCTACGAATATTTGAAACTTGACATGGTATTGTCTACAAATGATTGAAACTTGACATGGTAGTGTCAACAAACTTTTGAAATGGGACACAGAGTTGTCTACAAACTTTTAACATTGAACCTTGGTGGTCTTCCACTAATAACCGTTTTCGAAATGTATTTCTTAAACATACTGTATTTTTACCTAAAACCTGTAGATTCACTCAACATTGTTGTTGATCCGTTTTGCGTGTTTTATTCTCAAGTATTAATTGCTTCCGCTGTAGAATATTGCTGTCACGTAGAAGTCAAGCCAAGCACTGGGACCAGAGTTAACATTCCGTTAAAGGGATTTTTGACGGGGTGTTACATTTGGTATCAGAGCTTTGGCTATAGGGAACTAGGATACATTAGTGTGTCTAACCGTAGGACGCATTAGTAAAGTCTAGTCTATAGCCGTGTGTCTTGGAGGACTTTTATGCACCGTACTTACACTGTATGTGTCACTATGCTACATGTAGAGCTAAACATTACATCACGTACATATACACCTTACACTCATATGATATGGAATTGAACTGAACACCATACTACAAAACACGTACGTACACGTGACGCGAGATTTAACTAAATTAAGTTGATTACGCCATCTTGAACTTATGGAGTGATGTCGAATGGAAATGTGAGATAGCGTAATGTAATGACCGGGATTACATTACGGTAACTCATATAGAAGTTCCGACACCGCAAAATAAGGAATTGGGAGGGAGTCAAGTAGGTTACTTGGATAAACAACGTTTAGAATAAACCGTGTAATCTCAAATGCAAGTAGAAACTTACACTATGCGAACTAATTGTTATTATAACTTATAAGTAACTTGTAATCATGACACAACTCTTCACTGCTCGACACCGTCCGTTCCCACCGACCACTACTTGTCACAACAAAGACACTACTTGGGCACACTCGTCATCTTATACCACTACCCAGTACTGTTTATCACTGCTAACTACTACTCAACACCGCCTCTCACTACTAGTCGCGACCGATCACTCTTCTCACTGCTTATCATTTTTGATCCACCGACATCTTACTGCAATTATTGCACCGATTATATATAGACTAATCCTGTCGCTATCATACTTATTATATTAGATTTTGTCTGATATATTTCCTAAATTTCCTCCGTAAATTACGGAAATCTTTTTGCTATATACACGTATTCAAGGAGACGAATATATCATCCAACATTCAATTCATATCAAACCCTATTCCAAACACATAATATGGATTTCTTATCTGATTCCTCGAACTCCATGGACAGCGTAACCGGAACGAATGAACCTATTAGCCATCATCTTTTCTAGATGAATTGGGGGTGGGTTCGTAGTCGACTTAATCAATGGAGGCGAGAAGAAGGCGATCCCTTCCACCAACCGAATTCACCTATTGGCGAAGAACCTGAAGCACTTACCGGCGAACCAGTTCGGAATACTATTTTCACCCTCATTTCCATAATATCCCGTCACGAATATATAATATCTAGAATTCTAGATCTTATTCATCCACTCGTCCGAACTGCTAATCATCCCGGAATAGTGGAAGAAGTCAACAAGCTTCGCGCTCGAGTAGTGGCTCTGGAGAATATG
Organism: Rutidosis leptorrhynchoides; assembly: GCF_046630445.1. Taxonomy (NCBI): domain Eukaryota; kingdom Viridiplantae; phylum Streptophyta; class Magnoliopsida; order Asterales; family Asteraceae; genus Rutidosis; species Rutidosis leptorrhynchoides. Next base: position 78,835,300 of record NC_092340.1, on the reverse strand, counting down.
GTGCGAAATCTAAGAGCATCAGTAGCACCAGCAGCATAACCAGCACCACCAGTACCATCAACATCACCACCAACAGCATCAGCTTCACCAACAACAACATCCGCATCCCACACCTCAACATCACACTCGGTACTTCAGATATCAACATCATACGCCCCATAGATACCATGGAATATTATTAATTGTGAGTTAAGATGTATTGACTCATTCTTCCTTGAAAAAAAAATTATATATGTATACTTTATATAAATATATGGTTTGGAACAATAATAAATCTTTTCGTACTAAGCTATTACGTGTGAATCTTAACTAGTATGTGCTACTTGGTTAAATCATATCATTAATATACTATGATGTACATCCTTCGTTAATGACGTAACAATCATTAATCACTGCTTCAGCACAATAAACTCCATTTCATAATAAACTAAGTGTATTATTCAAATACATGTTTGATTTTTCACTTCTATTTTCGATGTACTCGAAACTTTCTAGAAAACATTATTCGTGCCTTGTAAATTTCACAAGAACTCCACGAGCATCAATATCATATACCGAGGTATATCAATAAACAATGAACGATGAAGTATTGATTCATAACTTCATTAGCGAAATATTTCGCGACAATTATGAAATCTCTAAGACTTTGGAGATTATCTTCAACCGTAAATCAAATGAGTTTAATATTATATTAACTCATTAAATCCATGATTACATCTGAAGAATATATACGAATATATATATCTTCATAAAGATTGTAATTAAAAATCCTTCTGTAGAAACTGTAAATTGTAAAAATATTTAACGGGTAGGTAAAACCCGAGAAATATTTATATCTCATATTAATATGTTACATTATACATTCTTCAAATTCTGATTCAATAATCAGTAACTATACTAATTACACTCACAAGATATGTGTATCCGTTCACTAAAGAACAACTACTACATATTCTGATTTTGACGTATCAGAATCTAAGTAAAGCTTTAGCACGTGTTATCTTCCTAAAGATCACTACATTCATGAATTATATTCATTTGTATTCCATGATGAATTATCACATCAAACCATCGAAATTATCATTCATTACTTTTGATATCAACAACGCCTATTCGTCAACCATTAGATCCGTTAACGATTACAATCAGCGTTTAATCATCTAAAAATAAAATCTCTTGAAACCATCTCGGATTGATAACCAACGATTCAGATTCGTTAACCTTGAGAATGCTGACGAAGCAGCAAAAGCTATTATATGGTCTTAATGGCCAAAAGTTTGATGATAAAGAATAACGTATTGAAAAAGCTCAGATTTGGAACTGAAAAACGGATTGAGCTAACCATGAAGGAGACCAAGGATAAATACAAGGACTAAACCTTATATTCAAAGAATCCAGGTAATTCTGGATCCGATGATATCTTTAGAGAATATCTTGCTCCGAAGTCATGCTGAATTTCTAATGGAAGATGATGATTCACAGACCTTACAATCATCATGAACCATGTTACATAACTCTTTCATTCTATTTAACTACTAAACATATCAAGAAAATATATTTCTTGATGATTCAGTCTTTTTTGAATATTCTGGTAATTTGACAAATCAAATCGTGCTATTACCTTTCCTTTCTACCTTGTATATTATGATCATTCGAAACTCCATACCTACGAATTCAGGACCATTACTTGCTTGATTTAAAGTCGAGAAGAGAAAACAAGGTGAAAACGGATACTATGACGATGAACAGCGAATGTTTCTGCATCATCATCGGCTATTGATCCGTATTATTTGACCATGTATAGAAGAACAAGTTGAAGATCTTCTTGGATAAAAAGCATGAGTCTTAGAAAAATAGGTCAGAATATAAAAGATAACAAACATGGAAGATCATAAACCATTTATATCAATAAGTATTGAAAAACAGAGGAGTGGTAGAATTAAAAATACTGTCACCCCTAGAGCATTATAGAAGAACAGAGATTCTTCTAGTGGTAGACTAAAAAGAAGAATGACTGTATACACAGTCAAAATAGTAACGAAAATCAAGAGCGGATGAAGCATCTTCACAAAATTTTCGAAAATAGAATCTTGAAAGTAAGAAGATTGAGGTTGAGAAAATAAGGCCGCAGAGATGATTAATTTATATCAGAACTTTTTACCATAGCAACGCGTCAACTAATTAAGATAATCGTATTAAATTAAAAAGAAAATGATTTTAATTTCCTTAATTACCGGGATTCAAATCTCACATATTTCAAACGATTATATTCAAATCCCTTGAATTTAGAAGAATCAATAGTGATTACATCGAAAAGTCAAGGCGGACAACTATTACTTTAATACATCCATTAGTGACATATTCAGTAACCGAATCATTTCATTCATATTCTTGATGATAAGAAATTCTATACACTTAACTGGATTCATTACGAAATCGAACGGACCTTAGAAGTCCATCCGTATAGAGATCTCGAATGATTATTTAATCTTATCATATTATTTGACGAAACAATCGTATATGACCAAATTCTTTTATTAAAAGAATCTATGAAGGCTTACGTCTGGAAAGACAAACTATTCAAGCCAAGTATGAACTTTATTTGCAAACTTCGTTATAGAATTCAAGCTCACGTTGAAACGTGGATTTCTAATGATACGAAAATATTTTATTTTCATCAATAACTGCCATCATCCAAATTTCGGGACGAAATTTCAATAACGGTGAGGTAATGTAACAACCCAACTTTTTCGTTACTTTAGTTAACTGTCCGTTAGTTAGTTAATGGAACTTACGTGAATTTTTTTTTTTGGTATTTAAAGAAATTAAATGCGTACTTGATCCTTAGTGGATTACTTGAATTAAAATGTTATATTAATTAGTAAACTTAATTCGGTTGACGAATTAAACTAGAAACGACACGATTAAAGTTAATCACCTAGAAAACTTTTCAGTTAACGGAACTAAAAAAACGATAGAATAATTATTGTTAATAATTATTGAACTTACGAAAGAAATTTAATTTATTATTTACTTAATGAATTAAACACGGTGATTTTGTTTCAACGACTAGTTAATGTTCCGGAGATTCAGTACGGTTAACGGCACTCGAAACGAACCACGCGCGAACGAGCTTTTACACAAAACGAGTCCGAGACCCGAGCCCGAGGCCACATGGCCGTGACCTCATACATCATATCCTAAAATATCTCATATTAGTCAAAAGAAGGTGGCCATTATATCTTAAAATATCTTATATTAGTCAAAAGAAGGTGGCCATTATATCATAAAATATCTTATATTAGTCAAAAAGAGGAGGCCATTAGTAGGTAATCCCATAATTTTTTTTAGACATGTGCATCACCTTTTACATGTAAAATTAGTAATCAGAAAATAAAGAGTTAAATGGTGCATCATATCTCATGAATACTCACCATCATCGATCATCTTTTCTTCAAGAACACCCTCGATGTTTGCTTGATCGTTAAATTGATCGCATATCCGTGTTCCTCTCGACGAGCCCTACGTATCTATACCAACAATTGTATGATTAGGGTAAGATCTAAAAACTCTATTTTTCCAGATTTAATTGTTTATCATATGATTTAGATGTTCTATTGCTCAATTGGTCGCGTTTGTAGTCGTTATATTGTCTGAATTACGAGTTAAGGTTTAATCACGAATTGTATTTCTATGCTACTGATTTTGTGACTTTGTTTTCTATAATTTAAAAGTGTTTATATGGATATCTATCTAAAAACTATTGATTTTAGGCTTTGGATTCGCTTGATTTCGTTTCCGGATGATCAAGTTATGTCCATTTGAAATTAACGTTGTGTTTTTGTTGTGTAATCAGAAATCTGGGTTTGATAAACCACGAATTGGCTTGTGAAACTTATACCACTGGAAATATAATTTAAAAACACACACTTTAGACTAGGATATCATGTCGTTTGCTGTGATGACCCGGAAATTTCGACTAAATTTAAACTTAATCTTAAATGATTAATGACTTCGACACGATAAGCAAAGCCTATGAAGTTGAATCTCAAAATTTTGAACTATTCAATTACCCTTCGGTTGTTCTCAACGATTCGCGAACCATTATATGTAAATAGATACATATATATACTATAACTTGAAAACATAACAAAGTTTTAATTGCATGATACCGTACATTAAACTTATTGGTTTATATATCTATTTGAATATATATGATTTCAAGTTATTTAGTAAACGATAGTAACATTCGATTATTGATTCGATTGATATTTAGATAAGTTAACTAAAACGTTTAAGATGAACAAGTAAAATACTAATTTGCTACAGCATTTTCAAATTGCTACAGTACCCAAAATGCTACAGTGTTTTTAAAAATCACTATTTGCTACAGTGAAATTGACTTTGCTACAGTGAATTGCTACAGTAAAAATTGACTTTGCTACAGTAACACTATTTCAAAATGAAAATGTATATATTATATATATATTAACAAATAGTGAGACGATAATTTATAGAAGTAAATGACCAAAACATTTGAAAGTTTAAGATATACTATGAGTGGTATAGTTTATGGATAATTTAAGACTATATTTTGACAAAGGTACGTGACACGAAACGTAAAATGCAAGTTTTCTAAAGGTACAAAAGGACATTCGAAAAACTGGAATCGGGACATAAGTCGAGTGATGACGTACGACTTATCGGAACAAAAATTACAAGTCAACTATGCACGCGAATTTAATATAATATATAATTAATTATTTAAATTATATATATTATATTAATATTTTATCATGTCGACAAACAAATGGACAAATGATTCTGAGCTGGAAATTGAGGCCATGCGATCGCATGGCCATCATGCCCAAAATCCATGCGATCGCATGAGGCAAAATTTCAGGCCAAGTGCTATAAATTCTCGAGTTTTGGCCAGATAAATCACACACACATATATATTATTTTTACTCCGTATTTATTTATTTTATTATTATTATTATTATTATTATTATTATTATTATTATTATTATTATTAATAATAAGATTATTATTAATCTTATTATTTTTATTATTAGTGTCATTATTTTTGCGATACAAAAATAATAATGTACATAAAATATTACGACGGAGTGCTGTCCAAGTAATTTTTCAAAACTAGTTTCCGAGAAAGCTAGAGCTAAGGAAAATATGGGTTATTGCCAAGGAGGTTATGGGTAATATTCGGGGGTATTTTTGTGAATCAAACCTCGTGCTTATTATCTCCAATGCGTCTACGTGCTTTCCTGCAATATTGTATATCAATATTAAACTGTGAGTTTCATATGATCCCTTTTTCAAATTATATTTTTGGGCTGAGAATACATGCGCAGTTTTATAAACTGTTTTACTAAATGGATACAAATACTAAAACTGATTTTGTGTGAGTTTCATATGATCCCTTTTACTCTCTACATTTTTGGGCTGAGAATACATGCAAATGCTTTATTAACTGATTTACAATATATATATATATATATATATATATATATATATGCGTGAGTTTCATTGATTCCTTTTTAATTGCTTTTGCAATATATATTTTTGGGCAGAGAATACGTGCACTTTATTTTAAACGCAATGGATACAAGTACATACTAAATTCTACACTGAGTTTGAACCGAAAATCCCTTAGCTTTGGTAACTGTTAACTGCCAGTTATAAGAACTGGTGGGCGCGAGTAGTAGTATATGGATCCATAGGGCTTGACATCCCCGTCCGAGCTAGAGCGCTAGCCTTTTAACGGACGTATGCTATTTGAGAAGCGTACGCGTTGGTTTGCGTGTATTATTAAGATGATTATACAAAGGGTACAAATTATATATACGTTAAAGTTTAGTTACCAAGGTGCTCAACTTTGTAGAACCGATTGATAAACGTTTCGGATGAAACAACTGAAATCTTGTGATCCCCCTTTTATGTAAAACCTATTGATAAACGTTTTGAATAAAACAACTTAACTTTTGTAATCCACATTGATATACGGATTATGTGTAATATTAAAACTATGAACTCACCAACCTTTGTGTTGACACTTGAAGCATGTTTATTCTCAGGTTTCCTAGAAGTCTTCCGCTGTTTGCTTATATGTTAGACAAGCTATGTGCATGGAGTCATACATGGCATATTTTTCAAGGAAACGTTGCATTCACCAAATCATCACCATGTATCTTATTTTGACTGTACTGTCAACGGAAGTACTATTGTAAACTATTATTTACAGTGATTATCTATATGTAGAAATCATCAGATGTTGAAAACCTTTGATTTAAATATTCATTTATGGTGTGCCTTTTCAAAAGAATGCAATGTTTACAAAACGTATCATATAGAGGTCAAATACCTCGCAATGAAATCAATGAATGATGTATTGTCCATATGGATTTGGAGCGATCGTCACAGTAAATCAATGAATGACGTATTGTCCATATGGATTTGGAGCGATCGTCACATTTGCTCATGTGAAACCCGAGTTATGCTTGAATTAGTGTAAAAGTAGTTTTATACAGCACTTGCATGAAAACGACCTTGTATAATAAGATGTGTTAACTTCTGTGATTAAATATTTGCATATTTGAAATCTACTCAAAAATTAATTCATCTTTCATGTAGATATCATAGGTTAATTGTATCTAGATCTTTGGATAATCGCGTGCCAATGTGACTAGCGAGACTAGAATCGAATCTGTAAATTGCTCCCTGTTTTATACTCTGAGGATTGTGTTTATTGAATGAGCACGTAAGCTTCTGGAATATGAATTTTAACATGATATGTGACTTATTTTTAGTTTATGTCAATCTCTGAAACCTTATGCATTGGACACAATAGAGCCATACTTTATGTAAATTCTGATTGAGCTTAAAAACCGAATATTCAACTTGCATGAATAAACTGTACAAATTGGCTAAACCAAAATTGCTCGATTTTTTATATGTGTTAGTTTAACTTTGTGAACTATTTCCACTGGTCTTGTATCAATTGCATGTTCCTAACTCCGGTTATAGCCGAAACCAAATCAGTGCCCGGTCAGAAACTGACTTGGTGAACCCCAAATGTACCCCTTCTGATTTCTGACTTTTAATTATCGTATGAGACCCTAGCCAGAATTTTTGGAATAGATTTTAAGTATATTTACGATCTGGAGTTTTCCATGTTTGCATGAATTATGTACCATGAGATAATATGCTAAGTATGCTACGTGTTCATGAATTTTGTGCACAACGATAAACTGAAATTGTGAAAATGATTATTCATGACCTGAAACGTGTTGTTTGACTTAGGTTTGACATGTTGACCCATATTTGACATGAACCAACTGATGTTGACTTTAGTTGACTACTTTGACCAAGTTTGACTTTCGGTTTGACTTCGGTTGACTTTGTTTGACTTGCATGAATTAGTTGACTGTATGTTGACTTCTACTTTGAAACGCGTCGAGTCGAGCAATAAGACAACTTATACTATGAAACCACATTTGTTTAGGACATATTTATTGACCAACCTATATACGTATACTTAGGTTGCATTACTCGGCTATAAACCGTACAAGTAAATTGTCAGCTTTTCATTCCGAGCTTTATTCAAGGTGAGTCTACAGTCCCGCTTTTTACATATTGTCAGGGATGAGAATACACGCTGTTATACTTACATTATCAAATACTTTTTGTATTGACATGAGTACTATATCTGTATATTGAGTTTGTTCAAAAAACCTCTAGCTTGAATACTTTAAATACCATCGGTGTAGGCACAATTTAGATGGACGGATCTGTTAGGTTGACAACCTCACCCGCTATAAAAACTGTGGTGCATTTACTTTGAACATTAAGACACTTGAACAAGTGTATAACATTTTATGAGGTAAAGGCGGGTATAGTGGATTCTATACTCGGGTCATTGCTAGTATTCAGGTGCTCATAGATTATGCAAACGTTTCGCAACTTGGAGTTGTACTTATAAAATCTCGTGGTCAAGGAACTTAAACTATTTTCTGATAACTGTTTTTAGATACTATACAACGTTATTTAAAATTGTGGTTTACGAACAAATGAAATAAAACTTGACATGGTATTGTCTACGAATATTTGAAACTTGACATGGTATTGTCTACAAATGATTGAAACTTGACATGGTAGTGTCAACAAACTTTTGAAATGGGACACAGAGTTGTCTACAAACTTTTAACATTGAACCTTGGTGGTCTTCCACTAATAACCATTTTCAAAATGTATTTCTTAAACATACTGTATTGTTTACCTAAAACTTGTAGATTCACTCAACATTGTTGTTGATCCGTTTTGCGTGTTTTATTCTCAAGTATTAATTGCTTCCGTAGAATATTGCTGTCACGTAGAAGTCAATCCAAGCACTGGGACCAGAGTTAACATTTCGTTAAAGGGATTTTTGACGGGGTGTTACAGACTATAACTCACTTTCATAGATTTTTAATTCGCCGAGAATATGACTTGACCACGGGTCGATTCACGAACCTATAACAAATATATACATATATCAAAGTATGATAGAAATATATTCATACCATATTTTATTATATTTTAATGATTTAAGTTTGTTAATTTAACAGTCCAACATTAGTAGTCCACAATTAGTTGTCCACAGTTAGTAGTACAGAAATAAATCAATATATATTATCTCGAATCAATCCACGACCCAGTGTATACAAGTCTCAGACTCGATCACAACTCAAAGTATATATATTATTTTGGAATCAACCTCAACCCTGTATAGCTAACTCGAACATTATCGTATATAGAGTGTCTATGGTTATTTCAAATAATATATATAGATGACGTCGATATGATATGTCAAAACATTGTATACGTGTCTATGGTCTATCAAGATTACATAATATATGTTAGAATACATGTATAATATAATATAAGTTAGTTAAGTTATGATTAGTATAGATTTGTTACAAAGTTTTGTGTAGCTAAAACAAGTAAAAATATCCAATTTTGTTTTACCCATAATTTCTTCGTTTTAAAACCGTTTTGAGTGAATCAAATTGCTATGGTTTCATATCGAACCAAAGATTACTAATATTAACAGAAAAAGTATAGTTTTATAGTCAGAAATATAAGTTACAAGTCATTTTTGTAAGAGGTAGTCATTTCAGTCGAAAGAACGACGTCTTGATGACTATATTGAAAAACATACTTCCACTTTGAGTTTAACCATGATTTTTGGATATAGTTTCTTGTTCATAAGAAAAATCATTTTCCCAGAAGAACAATTTTTAAATCAAAGTTTATCATAGTTTTTAATTATCCATCCTAAAACAGTCCCCGGTTTTACTACGACGGCGTATGTCCGGTTTTACGGTGTTCTTCGTGTTTCCAAGTTTTAAATCATTAAGTTAGCATATCATATAGATATAGAACATGTGTTTAGTTGATTTTAAAAGTTAAGTTAGAAGAATTAACTTTATTTGCGAACAAGTTTAGAATTAACTAAACTATGTTCTAGTGATTACAAGTTATAATCTTCGAATAAGATAGTTTTATATATATGAATCGAATGATGTTATGAACACCATTACTACCTTAAGTGTAGTAGTTAAACCTACTGAAAATGATGAAAAATAAACTTGAGCTTCAAAGGATCTTGGATGGCTTGAAAGTTCTTGAAGTAGAATCATGACACGAAAACAAGTTCAAGTAAGATTTTTACTCGAATTAAGATAGTTTATAGTTATAGAAATCGAATCAAAGTTTGAATATGAATATTACCTTGAATAAGAAAGATAACCTACTATAAATAACAAAGGTTTCTTGATCTTGGATGATTACTTAGATTGGATTAGAAAGCTTGGAAGTAATCTTGTAAACTTGGAAGTGTTCTTGATGTGTTCTTGAGTTGTTGTTTTGTAAGTTGGTTTATGTATAGATTTATGAGCTAGATTGATGTAGATTTTGATGAAGATGATGAAGAACACTTAGTACAATGAGAGAGAACTTGAGAGAGAGTAGTTTGATGCATGAAAATTAAAATGAGAATGTGTTTGTGGTTCGTGATCTTCACGTGAATTAGAGGAGTCTATATAGGCTCCATTAGTTTGTTGTTTTGTTAGATATTTCATGCTAGTTGCCAAATGATAGTTCCCACATGTTTAGGTGACTCATTAAGGCTGCTAAAAGCTGATCATTGAAGTGTATATACCAATAGTATATACATTTAGAAGTTGTGTATTGTACGAGTACGAATACGGATTGAATACGATTAAATAGTGTACTGTAGTAAATAGTGTTACTGCAGCAAATAGTATTTCACTGTAGCAAAGCGAAAATTTACTGTAGCAAATAGTGTTTTACTGTAGAAAATAATGTTTTACTGTAGCAAATAGTGTTTTACTTGTACATCTTTGATTTAATTGTATTTCTTCTTATATATATATAAAATAAAAACTTACATCATAAAAAAATAAAACGATTATATAATTATCACAAATTATGACGTTCGTGAATCATCAGGCAAACGGGGTGGTCAATTGTTTACATAAACTCATTTCAATTAATTAAGTCTTAACAAGTTTGATTGCTTAACATGTTGAGAATATTTAATCATGCAAATATAGTTTTCATTTAATATATAATTATGGAAAAGTTAGGGTCACTACAGTTTTTGAGTACTTGTGTCTAAGCGTAAAACAGTTTGAAAGCAAGCATGTGTCTCACCCCAAAAATTTAAAATAAGTATATAAAGAAGTTAAAAAGTGGGGCTATGAAGTTCACCTTAGTAGCAAGTAAGTTAATCTACGCAAGTAGTATGAATGGAGTATGTAATCAGAGATCTCAACCTAGAGATATAACGTTCGATTAGTTAATGTCTAACAGACATAAGTTAGTTTATTAATATAGCAACTATATTAACAGTGACGGTTTTCGAGAAAAAAATTCTATTTCTCAAAAGTTTCTATTTTATGGAAAGCTTCCACTTATAGTAAGTTTCTAGTTTAGGAAAGTTCGGGTTATAATTCTTCACAAAGATGTTGTACAATCTTGCCCAAACTTCGTTGTTATCATGCAAGTCACTCGAATGGTCTGTTGTTACCGGGCGCCCAGGATTCTTGACCAGAATCTAAGTCATGACATTCGAAAATCCACAAGCGGTTCCCATAAGGCAACAAGGACCACCCTAGGCCACATGTAGCGGTGATGTTTGTAGACTTTGTACGTTATCTTTAATTATAACCTTCACATAACAAATTATTAATGTACTTATTAATTATATATATAGGTGATAATATACTTAGTGTAATTTATGGTGTTACTATATAGTTAGGTTTATAAGTTATAATAATAGTATTATTCATTAATTAATCAACTATTATGCAATCTTATCATTATATGTTACATATATAAGAATACACCTATGTGATACATACATATATATTCTTTATTATTATCCTACATGTATGTGTTTATAGCTATACGATATAAGTATATATTTTATGTATGTGTTACATATACATAAGTGTAAAGATGGTACTTATATATACATTTATTACGTTTCTTTTATATTTACTAACCTTATATACTTACACAATACACACTCATACATCATACACATGTACATATACATACATATATACACATACATATACACGTATGTATATATTTACATATACACACACACACACATATATCTACAATGTATACATGTACATACATACGTATGCATGCATGCATGCATGTATATCATTATCATTATTACTTATTAATCAAACTCATGCACATAAAATCATAGCTTTTATTTACTAAATATTTTCTAGTTTATCTCATAACTTTTTATCAATCATAATGTGATAACCCAGAAATTTCTGACCAAATTTAAACTTTATCTTTATATGATTTAATATTTTCGACACGATAAGCAAAGTCTGTAATGTTGAGTCTCAAAGTTTTGGAACTATATTCATGTAATCAATTATTCTTTGACTGTTCTCGTAGATTCACGAACAATATATACATATATATATATATATATATATATATATATATATATATATATATATATATATATATATATATATATATATATATATGATTTCAAGTTATTTAGTAAACGTTAGTAACATTCGATTATTGATTCGATTGATATTTAGATAAGTTAACTAAAACGTTTAAGATGAACCAGCAAAACACTAATTTGCTACAGTATTTTCGAATTGCTACAGTACCCGAAAAGCTACAGTGTTTTCGAAAATCACTATTTGCTACAGTAAAACACTATTTCAAAATGAAAATGTATATATGTATATGTGTATACTACGAGACGATGATTTATAGAAGCAAATGACCAAAACACTTAATTGATTAAAGCTACACTTCGAGTGACATAGTTATGGATAATTTAAGTCTATATTTTGACAAAGGTACGAGTCACGAAACGAAAAATGCAAGTTTTTCTCAGCGTACGAAAGGACGTTCGAAAAACCGGAACAGGGACATAAGTCGCGTGATGACGTACGACTTATCGGAACAAAAATTACAAGTCAACTATGCACGTGAATTTAATATAATATATAATTAATTATATAAATTATATATTATAAATATAATTAATAAATATGTCGACAAGCATAGGACAAAAACATTTGTGAGCTGTCATACCTTCCCATGCAATCGCATGGGAAATGGCTTGGGAAGCCATGCGATCGCATGTCACCCTTTTGCTGGCCACATCTATAAATTCGCGATTTCTGTTTCTGATTCATTCATATATCTATCTCTCGACTCTCTCTAAATATATATATATATATATATATATATATATATATATATATATATATATATATATATATATATATATATATATATATATATATATATATATATATATATATATATTATTATTATTATTATTATTATTAATATTAATCTTAATCTTATTATTAATAGTATTAGTATTATTATTTTTACGATACAAAAATAATAATATACATAAAATATTACGACGGAGTGATGTCCAAATGATTTCAAAACGAGTTTTCGAGCAAGCTAGAGCTAAGGAAATTATGGGCTATTGCCATGGAGGTTATGGGTAATGTTCATGGGTAATATTCGCAAGTCAAACCTAGTGTTTATCATCTCCGTTACGTCTACGTACTTTCCTGCAATATTGAATCACAATATTGATACGTGAGCATTCATATCTTATCTTTTTTATATTAATAGTGTATACATGTCTAGTGCTCGTGTATATATATTTATGCATGCTTGTATGCTAAATTTTGTCGTTAAACAGTTTATGATGAATCACGAACTAAATACATATATTACTGATAAAAGGTATATGATATGCATGTCGTTGGAAAGCTGGCGAAAAATCAATAACTTTTTATTTAGAAATCACGTAATTTTGATGAACGAATTAAAAGATATGGTCAACTGAATTATGATTGACGTTAATTGGAATTGCTTTTGAATCTGCAATTAATATTTAAACAACCTGTTTACGAGATTGATAAATTGGGTTTTTGAATACTACTAGCCGAGTAAATGATTTCTTAAATAAGGCATGTCTCATTTTGTTGAACAATTGTCGAAATTGATTGTTTTATCATATTTTAAAGCCTTATAAAAACTATAGTTTAATTTTACAAGAATTGGGAAACTATGTGAAATGTTAAAATGTTTCGATTGCCATGATCATTCAACTATAGTATTGAGTCAGATTGACTTTTTGAAACAACTTTGGATAACTTTTGTATGTCGATCTCGAGCATTAGGATTGTGATACACTATGACCTGACCTAGCTTGATAGACATTTATTGACCAACATATGTTCTCTAGGTTGAGATCTACGGTTATTTGGTAATCCAAGTTTCGGTCACATTTTGGTGAACGACTTTATATGCTGCTAAGGTGAGTTTCATATGATCCCTTTTACTCTTTACATTTTTGGGCTGAGAATACATGCACTTTATTTTAAACGCAATGGATACATGTACATACTAAATTCTACACTGAGTTTGAACCGAAAATCCCTTAGCTTTGGTAACTAGTAACTGCCGGTTATAAGAACTGGTGGGCGCGAGTAGTAGTATATGGATCCATAGGGCTTGATATCCCCGTCCGAGCTAGAGCACTAGCCTTTTAACGGATGTATGCTATTTGAGAAGTGTACACGTTGGTTTGCGTGTATTATTAAGATGATTATACAAAGGGTATAAATTATATATACGTTAAGTTTAGTTACCAGATTGCTCAATTTCGTAGAATATTTTGATAAACATTTCTGGATGAAACAACTGAAATCTTGTGATCCACCTTTAGACACAGATTATGCGAAACATTAAAACTATGAACTCACCAACCTTTGTGTTGACAATTGTTAGCATGTTTATTCTCAGGTTCCGTAGAAGTCTTCCGCTGTTTGCTTATATGTTAGACAAGCTATGTGCATTGAGTCTTACATGGCATATTTTTCAAGGAAACGTTGCATTCACCAAATCATCACCGTGTATCTTATTTTGACTGCATTGTCAATGGAAGTACTATTGTAAACTATTATTTACGGTGATTGTCTATATGTAGAAATCATCAGATGTCGAAAACCTTTGATTTAAATATTCATTTATGATGTGCCTTTTCAAAAGAATGCAATGTTTACAAAACGTATCATATATAGGTCAAATACCTCGCAATGAAATCGATAAATGACGTGTTCGTCCATATGGATTTGGAGTGATCGTCACACATAACCTAATAACTTATTAATCATTAACATAAAATCATAATCATAAACTAATTCCAAAACTTATTCATAATCATAATCATAATTCCTAATCTCATTAACCACGATCCTTATTCTTAATAATTAACAAATTATTAATACTTCTTAATCATTCTTTTAACCTTAATCATAACCATTATCATTGATCATAATCTTTTATCATACTTTACTTTTTCATTACACATAATCATTATCATCTAACATTATGATAATTCTTAACACGTCTTATACATAATACTTATAACATAATACTTGTTCTTATTATAATTATCATTATCCATTCGAAATTCATATATACAAGTTCATATTAATTTACATAATAATTTAAAGTAATTTGATTAATAAGTAATATCTAGTTAGGGTTTTAGGGATACCTTTAGAGATTAAGATCAAGAGAATGGGTGTTGATTTCATTGCACAGAAACAGCAAGAACACAGCAGCAATTTCGACCCAAAACAGATGGTTTCTTGAGTCTTCTTGATCACGAACAGCACTAGCAAAAACCAGAAAAAAACGCAGCAACATGGGTTTGATGATTGGCTGTTATGGCTCACAAACAAGTAGAAGAACAGCAGGTTGTTGGGCTATTATGGTGGTCGAAACAAGAGGCTGAACAACAGCTGGATCTTGGCGAAAGAAGGGCTGTTTTATGAGGGTTAAAGGCGACTGCAAGGAGCTGCAGAGGGTGTCGATTTGCAGGCTTGAATGGGGGATGTTGTGAGTCGATTTTCAGGCTTGTGGAAGGCTGTTTTTATTCGACAAAAGAAGAGGGAAAAGAGCTGGAAACAATCGACTAATGCAGCAAGGAATGGGAGGGATCTTGTGATTAAATTTGTGGTGCAATTTAAGGAATAACATGAGGCTTTATATAGGGAATTAATCAAGAGTTTGGATTAGGATTAGAGTAGGATTAGGAATGACTTAGGGATCAAGCTTTTTTTTTATTTTATCCTTGGCCGAAATTCTTATTAATAAATATATTTATTTATTTTTTTCGGCATTTAACTATCTATTTATATAATTTATATATATATTTTATATAAATGTTACTTTTATTTAAATACATTTTATTTAATCATTTACTTATTAGTCCATGTCTTTTATTTAATTATTTAGTTCTCATTATTATTTTTAATCCACATAATTTGTCACCATTTAATATTATTACACACAGTTTATAAATATAAAAACACAGAAAGACATAAACTTACATTAACAGGAAATATTGATCAAAAATCTCTATTTAATCAAAGTTTTGTTAAATAAAGTTTATGAGCACAAAGTCCTAATAGTTGAACAGTATAAACAGAAATGGAAAATTGAGGGTCATCATATTACCTCTCCGTTAATAAAAACTTCGTCCTGAAGTTTTAGGTGGACTTCTCGGATGCATCTGCGGTTGAGAAGAGATGGGGATATTTCCGTCTCATCTGGTCTTCACGTTCCCAGGTATACTCGGGGCCTCTTCGTTAATTCCAATGGATTTTAACAATAGGTATAGTGCTCTGTTTCAAGCATTTTTCAGTTTGATCCGCGACCTCAATTGGTTCTTCTATGAAGTGCATCTTATCATCAATGCGAATGTCATCCAAAGGAATAACGAGTGTGTCATCAGCAAGACACTTTTTCAGATTTGAGAAGTGAAACACATCGTGTACATTACTAAGCTCAGCAGGTAGTTCTAATCGATAAGCCACGGGTTCGATCCTTTCGTTAATTTTGAAAGGTCCAACAAAACGCGGACTTAGGTTGCTTCGTTTGCCAAAATGAACGACTTCTTTCCAAGGGGATACTTTCAACATGACTTTATCACCAACTTGGAATTCTAAATCTTTCCGACAAATATCAGCATAGCTCTTTTGTCGGATGCGGGCAGTTTCTAATCGTTTCTTAATCTGAACGATCTTTTCGGTTGTTTCATGAATTATTTCTGGACCAGTTAACTGTCTGTCCTCTAGTTCATCCCAACACAGTGGGGATCTACATTTTCGTCCGTACAAGGCTTCAAAAGGTGCAGCCTTAATACTTGAGTGATAGCTGTTATTGTAAGAAAATTCTGCCAAAGGCAAGTGTCTATCCCAACCTTTGCCAAAATCGATAACATAAGCACGAAGCATATCTTCCAATGTTTGAATGGTTCATTCACTTTGACCATCGGTTTGCGGATGATAAGCAGTACTCATGTCGAGTTGAGTTCCAAGAGCCGATTGTAAAGTTTTCCAAAATCTAGAAATAAATCGACTGTCGCGATCTGAAATGATAGAGATAGGGACTCCATGATGTGAGACAATCTCTTTGATATAAAGTTGTGATAATTTCTCCATCTTGTCAGTTTCTTTGATAGGTAAGAAGTGTGCAGATTTAGTAAGACGATCCACTATGACCCTATAGTATCATTGCCATTTAAAGTCTTGGGCAACTTAGTAATGAAATCCATAGTGATACATTCCCACTTCCACTGCGAAATATCCGACTGTTGAAGTAATCCATATGGCTTTTGATGCTCGGCCTTAACTTTTAAGCAAGTAAGGCACTTGCTCACATAACTGACAATATCGGATTTCAGATTAGGCCACCAATAAAACTCTTTCACATCGTGATACATTTTACTAGAACCCAGGTGAATAGAATACCTAGTCTTATGTGCTTCATCCAAGACTAGTTCTCGAAGATTTCCAAAGATTGGGACCCAGATTCTGTTATTGAAATACCTTATTCCATTTCCCTTAAGTTCAAGTTGCTTTACGAGACCTTTAAGTCCCTCGAGTTGGACATTCTCTTCCTTCAATGCCTCAAGTTGTGCTTCACGGATTTGAGATGTAAGATTCGTACGAATACGTATATTTAAAGCTTGAACTCGGATCGGTTTGGCACGATCCTTTCTACTAAGGGCATCGACAACTACATTCGCCTTACCAGGATGATATTTAAGCTCACAGTCGTAGTCATTTAATAACTCGACCCAACACCTTTGTCTCAAGTTCAGTTGCTTTTGATCAAAGATATGTTGAAGACTTTTATGATCGGTAAACACCATAAATTTTATTCCGTAGAGATAATGTCTCAACATCTTCAATGCAAATACCACAGCTCCTAACTCCAGGTCATGCGTGGTATAGTTCTTCTCATGTTTCTTCAATTGTCTAGATGCATAAGCTATAACTTTGTTACGTTGCATTAAGACACACCTGAAACCTTGGTTCGAGGCATCACAATAGACTACAAAATTGTCATTGTCATCGGGTAATGATAGAATCGGGGTTGTGGTCAATTTATCCTTTAGAACCTTAAAAGCAGATTCTTGTTCTTCGGACCACTCAAACTTCTTCCCATTGTGAGTTAGCTTGGTGAGAGGTTTGGCTAGAATAGAAAAATCTTTGATAAACCTTCGATAATAACCAGCATGTAGCGACCCCGACAAATCGTCAAGTGACGGCGTCGACTATGTAGGTCCCATTACCTGGTCATAAGTCTTTAAAACAGACGTTTGACCCAAAATATGTCGCATCCATTCAAGTGTAAAGATTGTTTCAAAGTTTACAAAGATAATTGACCACAAGTTAAGTTACAACGTTATAAGTACAAATGAAAACTATGCGACACAGTTTAAATAAGTTCAAAAGATGCTCCAAAATGCATGTATACTCGACATCCAAGCAAGTATCAAAAGAGTGCGGAAGCATGTATCACTAAGCATTCAAAACCTGAGAAAACATAGAAGAATCTGTCAACGAAAACGTTGGTGAAATCATAGGTTTAGTAAGTATTAAACGTTGTTTTTGAACCACAAGATTTTGTATTTCCATAACGTAGATTATCCAAATCATTTTCATTCCAAAAGTGTTGTTATACGCGAGCACTCAATTATCAAAACTTAACCAACATTACCCCATCACACAGTGCTAGAACCCACACTAAAACACAAAAATATATTTCATCCGCATAACGGTAGCGAACCGTCCGAATGAGGGTTTGTTAAACCCGTATGGCCACACAATATAAGTTCTCGCTTACACCCTGCAAGTGTAACTAATGATAATCGAATTGAGGCATTTTTGTTCTAACTCGCACGTGGAATGTTTGTTTTCACACTTGTGTTCAAAACATAAAAGTAAGTAGTACAAGATGTAACAAAGTATATGTTTCCTCAGCCCACGATTTAAAAGTATAAAAGTTGTTGAAAAGGTGGGACTATGATCTCACCTTGAGCGCGAGAGTTAATAAAGTACTTCAACAAGTAAACGTGTGCAAAGAACAATGCTAGTCTTGACCTAAACAATAGGTTTGTATCAATAACGGTAAACACGACAGGTCAAAGATGTTCAATTAGTCCTATGGCTCGTTACGACTCGATTATATTAACATGTGAATCAACTAGTCAAGTTTCATGCAAGTTACAAGTAATTAATCATGTTAGAAAGGTTGCATAAGTATTTGGTTAAGTTTGACAAAAAGTCAAACTTGGTCGGGTCAAAGTCAACGGAAAAGTCAACATGTTCGGGTCGGGTCTCGGACAAATTTTCTATGCTAATTATTCATATATAAGCATGTTAAAACAAGTTGAAAGTGAATTGGAGGTCTAGAACATCCCAAATATTTTTCGTGAAACGACCAACCAAAACAGCCCCTGGCAGGCAAATGGGACGGCGTCCCAAATGCCTGGACGGCGTCCCAGTGTGAAAGGCTGGACGGCGTCCCAGGGTGTAGACGGCGTCCCACTTTAAAGACCTGGACGGCGTCCCAGGGTTTTGGACGGCGTCCAGAAGGCTTTCCAGGAACTGTTTTGCTGAAACACAAGTGCACGAACCAAAAACCAAACAATCACAATCTATGATCCGCAAACAATTAGAACAAGTATTTTATATCACCGGAAAGGTAATTTGACGAGGAAAACACCTAGACACATTTCATCAAGCAATTCAACACTTACACACCCCAAAACCGCATTTAAACGTCCATAATCAAAGTTCAAGTTCCAAATATGCATTTCATGATTCGGGCAACCGTTTTACATGTATGATATGCCGTTTCGAAGGTGATCAAACACACATTGCAACAAAACACTTAACAACAATATCTCATAGCATTTGACGCATCAAAAGTTCATGTAAAGCTTATCAAACCCTAATCCAAGTTCACAAAATCACTAATCATGTTCTTGGAGTTTCCTTAATCAACCTATACATCAAAACGAAGCTAATGATACTAGTAACACTTTTAAAACATGCACTTTAACAATCTAACAACATTTGATCATCCAAAATCAAGGATTTAGCAAGAAATTTTCATATTGAACTAGTTACACCAAAAACATCGAATCGAGCATACAAATTACATACACGACATCACAATGAGCCATAGACGCTAATTAACAACTTTATAAGTCAAGAACACAAATTTAAAGAAAACTAGTGTTTTAGAAATGTTACCCAAACAAGATGAAGTTGGAACCAAAATGAAGAGGATGAAGAGAGGATCACGAATATGTAATTTATTTTGTTGTAAGCCTCCTAGATCGAATTTAGATGATGATTGAATGAATTTGGAAATTGGGTGTGTTCTTGCTAGGGAGAAAGAGAGAGAGAGGGAGATGGTTGAATGGTGGTGATTGGGGTGGACTAGGTGACCTAGTCAACTAGTTTGCCCCGTGTCAATTTTAGTCCCTCGAGTTTGTAGTCGGGTGCGGAAAATACCTAAACGGAATATTTTAAAACGCGTATTAACGGAAGATATTAAAATCCGATAACGAGAATATTTAGAATGTTAGCTAACGGAGGTTACGAATCTAGATACGAGGAATATTATCTAAAAAGAAAAAGACGGCGTTAAAAATAATTTAACGGAAAAATGCGGGATGTTACATTATCCACACCTCAAAAGAAATTTCGTCCCGAAATTTAGTTGGAAGTAGTAGTCGATATCTCTTACTCGAGACTTAGAGTAGTAACTCTACGAATGAGTGAAGGTACTTTCTTGGACATTCCACGAATCCGGATAGTCGGGGTGTTACGTTGTATTGAGGTTCGATTTCACGATCCATGATTTCAACCAGTTTTCCCATGAAGAGGAGTTTGTCATCAATAGTTGGTGCATCTAGAAGGATTGCACATTCCTGTTCCGCATGACACGTTTCTAAGTTTGTTACACGAAATGTAGGATAAACGGAAACTTAATTGAGTCGGAAGTTCTAAACGGTAGGAAGCGGTTCCAATACGCCCCAAGGTTTCAAAAGGTTCGATATTGCGGATATAGCCTTTCTCGATTTCCCAAAATGGATTACACCTTTCCAAGGTGCGGTTTCTCAATATTATGCGGTTACACACTGGGATTTGTGAGGTTTTCATCTAAGTTTGGTATAACTCTTCTGGCGACTACGGGTCATCTCGAGCCCTTCTCGGACTTGAACGATCTCAATTGTTGTTTCTTGATGGAGTTCAGATTCGGTGATTTGCTTGCCACATGCTTTGGTTAAATGAATCGGGGTATGACATTTGCGGTCATATAGGGTTTCGGAGGTGCGGCGTTAGTACACGAATGGTATTATCGCAGTGAGAGGAATCAACTAAAAGCGACCATACAAGTTTGAAACATGTCTTTCCAAGATGTAAATCGTTCGTTTGCTCGGTTCGTTGGTTTGTGGGAGCTACGTGGTACTCATGCCTAAGCGGATTCCCAAGGTTTCTTGCAAAACTAGAAGTGAAATGAGTATTTCGATACATGATAATTGACGAAGATACACCGTGTTGGAAAAGAATCTCTTAAGATATGTTTGAACAAGTCAGTTAGGGTTCGAGAAATGTTCGTTAGGACTATTCACCCTCGTGGCGAATACTAATGTAATATAAGGAGTTTCTCTATCCATGGAGAAATGTTACAAGGAGTTCCCTTAAACGGAAATGCGAGCAACAAAGATAGGAGTGAAATGAGGACCTAGAATACGATGAGTTTACATCTCGAGGTTGCCATAACGTGCCTCTAGTTGTCAAAAGTTGAAGTCTGAAAGAGAAACGAGGTAGTACACGTAGTTGTATAGTTCGGGGTTGAACAATAGTTGACCGATTATCAGAAACACAAGGGCGTTAAGTCAAAGAAGAGTGAAGTATCGTTGGATTGTGTGTCATCTTAAATTCCAGTAATATCAGACGGTGATGGTGAAATAACAGAGGTAGGTAGTGTGGTACGGGATGACGAGAAAATTGATCGGATCCACAATTTAGTATTCGAATTCTTCGTGCAAAATAACGAATTTTAGTTATGTTGATTTTTGAGTCGAGAGAGTATGCCTTTCGGCGTTCAAGTAGAAATATTTCCATGTTTGAGTTCCATCTGTTGCTATACGATTTTTAACTAGAAATGTTGGTGTGAAGAATCACGCTCAAGGTTCGAACACGGAGAGGTTTAAAGTTTTCCCTTAGTGAGTTAACGAGTTTAAAAGTCGGGTAACACGAGAAAAGTCAGAAATGAATCTTCGGTGATAACAGGCGAGATCTAAGATTTTACGAATACAAGTCTGAGTTGAGAGAGTTTCATGATTACGTGTGGCTTGATTTCGAGATTGATTGTAATGCCTTGACCATTAACATCATGGTCTAGAAAATTTGACTTCGTTTAACAGAAATTCTCACTCGGAGAATTTGGTATAGAGTTGCTCTTTTCTCAAAGTTCGAGCGTAAGATGATGATGTTGTTCGTTTGCCTTCTTTACTTGAATAAGTTAAGACGTCATCTATAAATATGATAACAGATTTGTCTAGATAAGTTGCATACGTGGTTTAGGAGGTTCATGAATACGGACGGAGTCCTAAATAAATCAAACGGTACTAAGAGGGATTTACAACTAACGTTGCGAGCTCGAAAAATGGCTTAGGAGACATCGTCTCCCTTAACCCCCAATTGATGATAACCAGAACGGAGGTCGATTTGGAATACACGGGATCCACGCAAATAATCATGAGGTAATGGATACGAGGAAGAGAGTATTGGTTTCCAACCGAAAGTTACTTAGTTCACAATAATCTATACATAAATGTAGGGCAACAATTTCTCCTTAATGAATAGGTTTTGAGTTCCTTAGTTCTATAGGTGTCGAGTCCAATTTCTTAACGCATATCCTCCGATAAAATTTATAGGCACACAATATTTTCTGTCGGTCACTTAAATCGTCTAAGTAGTATCTGGGGGAAAGAGGTGGAATATAAAGAGCACGAGTCAAATCCTTGGTTATAAAACGTCTAACGGTACTCGAATCGAATAAGTATGAAATATACGGTTTGTTGTGAAGAAACGTACCCGTGACTAGTCCATCATCGTCTCGGGCATCCTAGGTGTCGATGTTGTAAGTTCAACGGCGCGCGTTGGTTTTTGCTTTATTCTTTGGGCATTCATTCCTAAAATGACCCGATTGGCCACATTTGTAGCAAATACTCGGCTTTGGTGCGTCGGGCCCCTTTTGAGTGACGGGGGCGGTACTTCCACAATACTTGGCAATATGACCACTACCTTGGCACCGATGGCAAATTAGCTTGCCACATTCACCAAAATGATGCTTGTGGCATTTGTTGCAAAAAGGTCGTGTCCCGGCATAACTTTTCTTGCCGACGGGGGTGAGAGGTTCCTTGGAAAAGTTGTTGTTGTAGTTACTCGATTGGGGGGCTTCCCATTTTCTTTTGTTGTCACCCGACTCATCCTCGGCTTTAGGTGCCGGCACTTCAATCTCGTCTACCGTTTCGATCAATTGACGGGCCATATTCAGGGCCTCTTGGTGATTACTGGGTTTGGATGACATTACTCCTTGTTTGATGCTCTTGGGAAGACCATCCATGTAAAGTTCAACCCTTAGAGGTTCGGGGGTCACGAGGTTTGGGCACATCAAGGATAGCTCAGAAAATCGTTGATTATATGCCTTTAGGTCATTCCCGACCGCTTTTAAAGTTCTTAGTTCGTGTTCGAGCTTACGGGTCTCTTCGCGCGGGAAGTATTCGGTGATCATCTTTTTCTTTAAGTCGGCCCATGAGAGAGTGTGAGCTTCATCGATACCCACCGACAGCACATACGTATTCCACCATGTGAGGGCGATACCGACAAAAGTGTGGGTGGAATATTTGACTTTGTCTTGGTCCCGACAACCGCTTATGCTAAAAACGGCTTCTGTTTGCTCAAACCATCGGGTGAGCACAACCGGTCCTCCGGTCCCATCGAAGGTGTGAGGTTTGCACCCCATGAAAGTTTTGTAGGAGCAACCCTCGTTTGAATTACCGGCTCCATGGTTGTTGTGGTTGTGGTTGTTATTGATGTCGGAGGAGATACTAGCCATAGCCGCACCTATGGCGGTGGCTATCATGCGTTGAAAAGCTTGTTCGGAAGTTTCATTACGTGGCCCGCGACGGGGAGGCATTGTTCCTTCAAGACACAAGAATATCGTTGATTAGTATTCTCAATAATACTAATCATGATAGGGAATGATGATGTAGAGAAAATTTTCCTTGACTCGCCTTAAATTCTTTATGTCATAATGTCGGAATGTCCATATGAATCACCGTAATATAATCCCGGAAATTATATTACCCTGATTCTCATGTGCATTTAACATTACCTCATAAAGCCAAGGTGGCGCGTCAACAAAATTTATCAACGTAAGATCAAGATCGAATACGAGTTAGATATGATAGAAGAGTTCGAGTATAGATGCACAAATAGTCAAGTAATTCCTACTTCAGTCTATATGCCGGTTGTAGTCTAGATTCACCTATGTACCCTATGACTCGGGGTGGACACAAATGAACTCTAAATCCCTACAACCAAGGCTCTGATACCACTTGTAGCGACCCCGACAAATCGTCAAGTGACGGCGTCGACTACGTAGGTCCCATTACCTGGTCATAAGTCTTTAAAACAGACGTTTGACCCAAAATATGTCGCATCCATTCAAGTGTAAAGATTGTTTCAAAGTTTACAAAGATAATTGACCACAAGTTAAGTTACAACGTTATAAGTACAAATGAAAACTATGCGACACAGTTTAAATAAGTTCAAAAGATGCTCCAAAATGCATGTATACTCGACATCCAAGCAAGTATCAAAAGAGTGCGGAAGCATGTATCACTAAGCATTCAAAACCTGAGAAAACATAGAAGAATCTGTCAACGAAAACGTTGGTGAAATCATAGGTTTAGTAAGTATTAAACGTTGTTTTTGAACCACAAGATTTTGTATTTCCATAACGTAGATTATCCAAATCATTTGCATTCCAAAAGTGTTGTTATACGCGAGCACTCAATTATCAAAACTTAACCAACGTTACCCCATCACACAGTGCTAGAACCCACACTAAAACACAAAAATATATTTCATCCGCATAACGGTAGCGAACCGTCCGAATGAGGGTTTGTTAAACCCGTATGGCCACACAATATAAGTTCTCGCTTACACCCTGCAAGTGTAACTAATGATAATCGAATTGAGGCATTTTTGTTCTAACTCGCACGTGGAATGTTTGTTTTCACACTTGTGTTCAAAACATAAAAGTAAGTAGTACAAGATGTAACAAAGTATATGTTTCCTCAGCCCACGATTTAAAAGTATAAAAGTTGTTGAAAAGGTGGGACTATGATCTCACCTTGAGCGCGAGAGTTAATAAAGTACTTCAACAAGTAAACGTGTGCAAAGAACAATGCTAGTCTTGACCTAAACAATAGGTTTGTATCAATAACGGTAAACACGACAGGTCAAAGATGTTCAATTAGTCCTATGGCTCGTTACGACTCGATTATATTAACATGTGAATCAACTAGTCAAGTTTCATGCAAGTTACAAGTAATTAATCATGTTAGAAAGGTTGCATAAGTATTTGGTTAAGTTTGACAAAAAGTCAAACTTGGTCGGGTCAAAGTCAACGGAAAAGTCAACATGTTCGGGTCGGGTCTCGGACAAATTTTCTATGCTAATTATTCATATATAAGCATGTTAAAACAAGTTGAAAGTGAATTGGAGGTCTAGAACATCCCAAATATTTTTCGTGAAACGACCAACCAAAACAGCCCCTGGCAGGCAAATGGGACGGCGTCCCAAATGCCTGGACGGCGTCCCAGTGTGAAAGGCTGGACGGCGTCCCAGGGTGTAGACGGCGTCCCACTTTAAAGACCTGGACGGCGTCCCAGGGTTTTGGACGGCGTCCAGAAGGCTTTCCAGGAACTGTTTTGCTGAAACACAAGTGCACGAACCAAAAACCAAACAATCACAATCTATGATCCGCAAACAATTAGAACAAGTATTTTATATCACCGGAAAGGTAATTTGACGAGGAAAACACCTAGACACATTTCATCAAGCAATTCAACACTTACACACCCCAAAACCGCATTTAAACGTCCATAATCAAAGTTCAAGTTCCAAATATGCATTTCATGATTCGGGCAACCGTTTTACATGTATGATATGCCGTTTCGAAGGTGATCAAACACACATTGCAACAAAACACTTAACAACAATATCTCATAGCATTTGACGCATCAAAAGTTCATGTAAAGCTTATCAAACCCTAATCCAAGTTCACAAAATCACTAATCATGTTCTTGGAGTTTCCTTAATCAACCTATACATCAAAACGAAGCTAATGATACTAGTAACACTTTTAAAACATGCACTTTAACAATCTAACAACATTTGATCATCCAAAATCAAGGATTTAGCAAGAAATTTTCATATTGAACTAGTTACACCAAAAACATCGAATCGAGCATACAAATTACATACACGACATCACAATGAGCCATAGACGCTAATTAACAACTTTATAAGTCAAGAACACAAATTTAAAGAAAACTAGTGTTTTAGAAATGTTACCCAAACAAGATGAAGTTGGAACCAAAATGAAGAGGATGAAGAGAGGATCACGAATATGTAATTTATTTTGTTGTAAGCCTCCTAGATCGAATTTAGATGATGATTGAATGAATTTGGAAATTGGGTGTGTTCTTGCTAGGGAGAAAGAGAGAGAGAGGGAGATGGTTGAATGGTGGTGATTGGGGTGGACTAGGTGACCTAGTCAACTAGTTTGCCCCGTGTCAATTTTAGTCCCTCGAGTTTGTAGTCGGGTGCGGAAAATACCTAAACGGAATATTTTAAAACGCGTATTAACAGAAGATATTAAAATCCGATAACGAGAATATTTAGAATGTTAGCTAACGGAGGTTACGAATCTAGATACGAGGAATATTATCTAAAAAGAAAAAGACGGCGTTAAAAATAATTTAACGGAAAAATGCGGGATGTTACACAGCAAGTCCCAAGAATTGGCGAATATGTTTCGCACTCTTAGGCACTTCCCAATTTCGAATAGCAGTGATTTTCACCGGGTCGACATGTATTCCTTCACTATCAACTACATGTCCGAGAAATTGTACGGTTCGCAGCCAAAATTTACATTTAGAAAACTTGGCATACAGTTGTTCCTTCTTTAAGAGCTCTAGTATCAATCGCAGATGTTGCTCATGCTCTTTCACGTTCTTGGAATAGATTAGAATATCATCGATGAAAACGATCACGAATTTATCAAGATAAGGTTTGCATACACGGTTCAAAAGATCCATGAATACAGCAGGAGCATTGGTTAAACTAAAAGGCATGATAAGAAACTCATAGTGTCCATAACGAGTACGGAAAGCAGTCTTAGAAACATCAGCTTCATTGACTCTCAATTGATGATAACCCGACCTGAGTTAAATCTTCAAATAGATACTTGACCCTTGCAATTGGTCAAACAGGTCATCAATACGCGGGAGTGGATAATGATTTTTGATGGTTAGCTTGTTGAGTTCTCGGTAATTAATACACATTCTCAACGTGCCATCTTTCTTCTTAACAAATAGAACGGGTGCTCCCCACGGAGACGAGCTAGGATGAATGAAACCTTTCCCCAAAAGTTCTTGGAGTTGGCTAGATAATTCCTTCATTTCGGATGGAGCTAAACGGTATGGTGCCTTTGCAATAAGTGCAGCACCGGGCGTGGATAACTTGAAATCAAAAGATAATATAATATCTAGGGTTGATATTTTTAGTTGACAATATAGAGATAAGGAGTAGGTAACGGTACACAATGGTCCTAAGGTTGATCAGACCTTATTTCCATCATGATCCATTAGGATTTCTGCATGACTTATCATAATATAACTACGTTGATCAGGCGCCATTATATTATACTAAATCATACTTTTATCACTCCATAAAGTTACTACTAATGTCATCTAGCCAATCTTCTTCGAGACGGATGGTTCAATGGAAAATGAAAGAAAATAAAATAACATCATTCATTCATTTTAAAGAAAATAACCAGAGTATTACAGAAACTTAACAAAATCCTCCAAATTATAGAAGTACTGAATGGTAACATAAAGAATACTATGAAAATGAGAAATTTAAATGACTCTAGTGGTTTCCAAAAACTCTTCATTGTGCCTCTTCATTCTTCTTCTTATCCGAACATTAATTTTTGAAATGCCATACTCCTCCGCATTTATAGCAAGTAGGAACGGTTGCATTTGCCTTTGTGGCTGAAGTTTTTGTTACAGGAATAACAACTCTACAATTCTTGGCTATGTGACCCACCTTCTTACACTTGGTGTACTTAGCCTTACACCATCCTTCATGATGTTTCTCACATCTTTTGCAATAAGGACAGTTTCCCTTATAAAGCTTGTTGATTTTTCCCTTAGAATTTTCTTGCTCCATTCCTCCCCTCTTCCTTTTTGCACCTTCTTTCTTCTTATGTTCGTCGATGAAATAGCTTATCATGCAAGCAGCTTCTTATATGGTGCTTGGGTTCGTCAAGGTAACATCTCTCCGGACACCATCAGGTAATCCATTGATGTAGCATTGGATCCGTAGATACTCGGGGGTTGTCATGTGAGGGTTCATGAAAGCAAATTATTGAAATCGGTTGGTGTAGCTTATGAGATCAGCATTCACCATTTCCATATTTCTAAACCCAGGGCTTTCAGTACTCTTGTATGTAAGGGGCTGGTAGTTCATGAAATTTTGATGTGAACAAATAGTCGAAAGATTTCGCGGTGCGCCATTGTTGCCATTGCCTTGCGCGGCAGCCAACAGTTGTTGAAATTGTGCGGGGGTCAAAATGACATTCGGGATGTTGGTAGCACCGCGAGTTGATTGAGCCATTGTTCTTCAATACATAAAACAATATTAGTTGAAGAGTTAAGGATGCTAGTAAATTTATAAATTTGTTAAATAAATGCGCAAGATTCACACAACGCGTAAAAGGATAAATAGGGGAAACAACGAGATGTATTAAAAACACTTGAATTTCATTAAACATCACAAAGATAACTAACATCTTTTATTAAACATGAAACGAAACAAGAATAATCACGAAACGAAATAAAGATAGTAGTTTTAGGCAAAGCCTTTACAATGAACGAAATCTAATACGGAAATAGAAAAAGAAATCCTAAGATCTAATTCTTCTTAGGAGATGGGGGTTGGGTCTTGAATTTTTCCCACAGAAGATCCTTGAGAAACTGCACTTCCTTCTCCAGTTCCTCAATCCTTTGATTTTGCAGCTCAATTTCTCCATCATGTCTCATAGCAGTCTTTCTGAAGATGTTATACACATCATATGAGTATGTTGATAATTACTCTTGTTGATCTTCAAGCGTACTAAAGTGACCATCAAGAAGTTCCATTAACTTACCAAATTATGTCTTTACTTCATGTAAATCACTCTTTACCATAGCATGTTCAATAGAGTTGGTGCAAAACACTGGAATAGTGGTAAGACGGGGTTCTTTAGATGAACTTGAACTCTCGGTTTTTGATGTCTCGGGTTCCTTTCTTTTTAAAAAAGGAGCTATGACAACAGGAGGTTCTGGCTCAGGCTGAGTCTCTTCTTCGAGCTCCTCTTCCTCAATAATTTCTTCCACAACCTCTTCCTCTTCATCATCCCCATCGTAATTAGTATTAGTGTGGGATTCTTCCATAAGAGGGGAGTGTGGTGGAGTAGTAGGAATATAATATGGGTGAGTTGGTGACAATGGTGGGGAAACGGGTCCATAAGTCGGTGTGCGGACAGATCTTTCGGAGTCGGATCCCTCGGAGTTGTGACGACCCGGAAATTTCCGACCAAATTTAAACTTAGTCTTTATATGATCACGACATGATAAGCAAAGTCTATATTATTGAATCTCAAAAAAATTTGAACTCTTTTATATATTAAATTACCCTGTGACTATTTTCGATGATTCACGAACTATTAATTGTAAATAGAAATATATATATATATATATATATATATATATATATATATATATATATATATATATATATATATATATATATATATATATATATATATATATGTAAATAATTATATATTATAAATTAAACTATTATGTGATTTAGTTATACTGAAAGATAATTTAAGATAATTTACAAACTTGTTATTTATAACTGTTTAGTTTATTATAAGGAGTATACTGAATGTAAATGATTTTGAATAAAATTTGTCAACGTTAACAAAGTATTAAGTGTATACTTTGAATTAAATATAATTAATATAGTTACCTACTTAATATTTAAAACATGGTTGTATATGGTAGTTAATATATATATATATATATATATATATATATATATATATATATATATATATATATATATATATATATATGACTTATATATATAGTTGTTGATCGTATGTATATTATAATATATTAAAATGTTTAAATATTAAATATTCAAAATACAATATTATATATATACACTATGTAATATTACATAATTAAAAAAATATGTAATTGTAGTATATGAAATGACAAGTAGAAAATATAGTTGATATAATAATAATATTGGTACTTTTATTATTAATATCAACATTTGTATTATTATTAATATTACAATTCAAAACTTATGATTATCAAAAATAAAGACAATAAATATAAATATTATTATAAGAATAATTGAAACCATAATTTTAATAATTATTATTATTTAATAATTATCATTTTCTTTATCAATAATATAACTATTATTAATATTATTAATATTATTATTATCATTTTTATTACTATTATCGTTATGATAAATTATTGTTAAACTCACTAAAATCATTATAATAATTAATATTATTATTAACATTATCAATATTATTAATATTATTATTATCATTATTATTATAAATATATATAACAATATTAACACTAATATGATTATATAGTAAATTACAAATAGAAAATATAAATACAGATTACAGATATATAGAGAAAAGAAACGCATAAACTCTGGTTCCTATCCCTATCAGTTTTATTTTTTCTGTTCTTTTTCTATCTACTCGTGATTTTCTGTCTGAGGATCGTTACAGGTCAATTTCACAACTCAATAATAGATGAATTTATCTATTACATTCTGTACCCGATTTCATTATATATAATTTATCATATAATCAGTGAAGGGAACAAAAACAGAAAAGCTGAAAGAAAACTAGTTTCCCCTGTACGCAATTTTTTTACCCAAAACTCAAATCCGAATCAATTTTAAAAATCCAATAATGCAGATGTGTTAGGATTCATATCGATGAACTATCTGCAAAGTTTCAGTTCCTAATTCTCTAAATCAAATTCGTATTTTTGAAGTCAAAGTTTTAAAATTAAAACATCAACATATGTTCTTCAGCCAAATTCGTTGTTGTTTTGAAGTTTCTGATAAAATTGATGGTTTGTAAAGTTACTAGGTATGTTGTGAAACATAACTCATGTTATAAATATTGTCCATAACATCCTAGAACCAATAATCTCGAATTTATTTATTTTATTTTTTTGTTCTTCAGCGGCTGCAAGCAGCAGGTATTTTTTTTTTTTTTTTTACGTTTTCAAGTTTTGCAAAGAGTTATAGATTGATTATAGCTTGTTTTAAAAATCTTAAACCAAATAAAAATACGCTGTTATGAATTTTATTGGAATTTGATTCGATAATTTAATGAGGAAGATGAAGAGACCAGTTAAATATACGGGGTATATACTTTAGTAGCTGGGATTAAAACAGAAATGTAAGAGCAGAGTGAGTGTTAAAGGTGTTTGTGGGTTGGCGAGAGGTTGGGGGTTCGAGCCTAGGCGTTGGCAGTTTATTATGTTTTTGAGCCTTTAAAGGTAGTCCCATATTCAATTCATTATTATGATTATTATTATAATTATTATTGCTACCATGATTATTATTATTGTGTTATATTTATTGTTATTATTATTTTTACTATGATCATTATTATAAATTGTTTATTATTGTCATCATATAAGATGTTATTAATAACAAAATGATTAATAATATAATTTATGATATTATCATTATTATTACTAGTATTATCATTTATAAATTATTAGTATTATCATTACTAATATTATTATTAATATTAGTATTATTAAAATTCTATAAAAAAAACATCATGTTTATTAAAATTACCATTATTGTTAAAATTATTATTTTTATAAAAACTATCATTTTATCCTATCATTATTATTATTATTAAGATTATCATGATCGGTGCTATTGTTATTAAAACCTATTATCATTACTAATAATTTATATAAAGTTATCATTAAAACAAAAAGTATTATAATTATTAATAATATTAATATCGCTATTATTAAAAGTAGTAGGAATATAAAAATGAAAGTAAAAAAAAAATTATTATTAGAATTATAAGTATATATTAACTATGTTAATAAATCATTTTAGAAATATTCATATATATAACAATTTAGGTATTTTCAATATAACACTAAACAGATATACATATATATTAATATTACTATAAAAATATTAATCATTTTGAATGTATATACAAATTAAAAAAAATATAGGTTATTAATATAAAAATGGTATAATTAATAAATTTATATGTATATCCATTCGATTACGATTATATGTATTAATGAATAAACACATGATCTAGGTTCGTGAATCCGAGGCCAACCTTGCATTGTTCAGTTTCATCATATGAATATTTTTACTACAAAATATTGGATTGTGAGTTTCATTTGCTCCCTTTTTAAATGTTTTTGCAATATATATTTTTGGGACTGAGAATACATGCGCTGCTTTTACAACTATTTTACGAAATAGACACAAGTACTTAAAACTACATTCTATGGTTGGATTATTGAATCGAATATCACCCCTTTAGCTTGGTAGCCTAATGATGTGCGTAAAGGTGTATATAAAATAGTTATAATTTTTATAAAGAAATACTATTAAATATGATACAATTTTACACAAGATATTTATTTATTTATCGAATGGATATACCTAAACCTTGCTACAACACTTATAGGCAGTGTACCTAATCGTACAGTAGTGTAGTTTTTAGTAAGTCCGGTTCGTTCCACACGGAAAATTAAACAAGCTTAACGCTATATTAGTTTTAAATTTATAAAAAATACAAATATATATATATAAGTAATATTATTATTATAAAAGGGGGTTTTACTGTTTAATGACTGGTTTGTCGATTTTAAAACTTTAGTCGCAGTTAAAAAATAATGTAAAATATTAAAAATAAATACAACTTAATTTAAAATGTAAAGTAAATAACGATAATGAAATTGCGATAAATAAAAGTGCGATAAAATAAAATTGCGATAATTAAAAGAGCAATTAAATACAATGACAATAAATAAAAGTGTGATAATTAGAAGTGCAATTAAATATGAAATAAAAGAATTTGCTTATTTAAACTTTCATAATCATGATGTTTGATAATGCTAAAAACGAACATATATTTCATCGCATTATCCCTCAAGAAAGACAAGCTTTTAGTTGCAGTTGTCCTATTTACAAGTAATATTCGTTTAAATAATAAAAGGTGAAGACAAAAGACAGATTCGACTAATTGAAGACGCAAACGACCAAAAAGCTCAAAAGTACAAAGTACAATCAAAGTGGTTCAAATTATTGATGAGAAACGTCTAAAAATGACAAGAGTACAAGTTGCAAAACGCAAAGTACAAGATATTAAATTATACGAAAGGACGTTCAAAAATCCGGAACCGAGACATGAACCAGCTTTCAACGTACGACGCAACGGACCGAAAGTTATAAATTAATTATGTATATAAATATAATATAATATATAATTAATTATATAAATTATATATTTATATTATATTTATATAATTAAATCCGTCGGCAGACTAAGATCCAAACTTGTGTGAGCTGGATTCCACAGCTCCGCACTCGCGGAGCTTTGAAGACCAAAAAGGCCGCACTCGCGGAGCACTCTCTGGCTATAAAAGAACATGCATTTCGACGATTTATAGACACCTTTTATATTTTATATATATTTTTCTTTCCCCATTTTTATGTATCAAGTATCACTCCAAATCGTAATCTCAATTTGTAATTTTAATTTTAAGTTAGTGATAATAATAAGGATCAATTAGTCGAATGTTTTAAGGTTTTGTAAGTCGAAATTCTGTCCGTGTAACGCTACGCTATTTTTAACCACTGTAAGTTATGTTTATGTTATTTTCATTAATATCTCGTAGCTAAGTTATTATTATGCTTATTTAATACCGAAGTAATCGTGATGTTTGACTAAAAATATTAAAATTGGGTAATTGGGCTTTGTACCATAATTGGGGTTTGGACAAAAGAACGAAACTTGTGGAAATTAGACTATGGGCTATTAATGGGCTTTATATTTGTTTAACTAAATGATAGTTTGTTAATTTTAATATAAAGATTTACAATTGAACGTACGTATAAATAACCATATACACTCAATCGGACACGATGGGCGGGATATTTATATGTACGAATAATCGTTCATTTAACCGGATACGGGAATGGATTAATAGTCACTAGAATTATTAAAACAGGGGTGAAATTATGTACAAGGACACTTGGCATAATTGATAACAAGTATTAAAACATTGTTATAGTTTAAGTCCCCAATTAGTTGGAATATTTGACTTCGGATATAAGGATAATTTGACGAGGATACTCGCACTTTATATTTATGACTGATGGACTGTTATGGACAAAAACCAGACGGACATATTGAATAATCCAGGACAAAGAACAATTAATCCATGGGCAATAAACTAAAATCAACACGTCAAACATCATGAATACGGAAGTTAAAATAAGCATAATTCTTTTATTTTCATATTTAATTGCACTTCTAATTATTGCACTTTTATTTATTGTCGTTATATATAATTGCACTTTTAATTTTCGTACTCTTTAATTATCGTAATTTTATTTTATCGCACTTTTATTTATCGCAATTTTATTATCATTATTTATTTTACGCTTTAAATTAAGTCTTTTATTTATTTAATATTTTACATTAGGTTTTAACAGCGACTAAAGTTTTAAAAATTGACAAACCGGTCATTAAATGGTAAAAATCCCCCTTTATAATAATAATATTACTTATATATATATTTGTATTTTTATAAATTAAAACTAATATAGCGTTAAGCTTTGTTTAAAAGATTTTCCTGTGGAACGAACCGGACTTACTTAAAACTACACTACTGTACGATTAGGTACACTGCCTATAAGTGTTGTAGCAAGGTTTAGGTATATTCATTCTATAAATAAATAAATATCTTGTGTAAAATTGTATCATATTTAATAGTATTTCCTAGTAAAATATAAGCTATTTCATATACGCCTCTACGCGCATCAAATATTTTTGGCGCCGCTGCCGGGGAACATAAACGCCGAAAGCGCAATGCTAAAAATAAAAAAAATAAAAAAGTTTTTATAAAAGTTTTTGTTAAGTTCTTTTTATAAATATAAGTTTTAAAAATAATAAAAATATAAAAATTCAAAAAGAAAGAAAAATACATTTATATTTTTAAAAGTTTATAAAATTTATAAGTATTTTTATTTTAGTTTTAAAATTAAATTTTTATTTAAGTTATATTTATATTTTATGTATAATATAAAAAGTAAAAATATAAAAATATAAAAAAAACTGAACCTGTAAAAATCGACCCCTTTTGAGCTGAAATTGAACCCTCCGCGACTCGCGGAGCATTTGAACTGGACCATACTGCACTCGCGGAGGTCTTCTGACAGGTCAAACCTAGGACTGCAATTAATATGAAATTAGAGTTTAAAATTTTATTATTATTAATAATTAGGGTTTTAATTAAATAAAATTAGTTTTAGTTTTATTTTAATTTGTATTTTTAAGTTATATTAAGTTTTAATAAAATATAAAATTAATAGTTTTATAAAATAAATAATATAAAAATTATATTTTTATAAAAATTATATTTTCATAAACTTTAGTTTTTTTTTTATATTTCGTACCTTTTTAATCGTTTCTTGTAATATTTTTAAATTTTTATTCGCTCGTATTTAATTTAAGACATAGTTTTTTGCCGTAGTTATTTTATTTCTAGATTTTTAAGATTTGCCGTAAAATCCCTTAAGTGCTTTTTCTTAGACTAAGATTTGGGTGCTTTAGAATTTTACGACGCTACAAATTTTAGTTTCTTTTTAAGTTTCGACGCGCTACTTTCTTATCTTTTATTCACCGACATTTTTCGACGCGCTCTTTTTCTCTCTTATTTCTCGCCATTCTAGTTTTTAGGACTTAGAATTTTCTCTATTTCTTATCTAATATTTCTTTAAATTTCAAACGAAAAATTGTTTTAAGTGGTTAAATTGATAGACATCAAAATTTTCTGGTTCGTAGTAATAGTTGGATTTGTACGTGGACCGGGTTATTGGAGCCAAACAGTACTCAATTATATTGAGACCAAACGAATCCTGCCCCTCTGCTGCATCTTTTGGCTATTCGAAACGTGGGCAAAATCAGAAAAGTCTATTAATTGGATAACTTATATAATTTTTCTTTCTTTTTAAAAACTAATAGGATATTCAGTGAATGCACCGAGCAAAACATTCACCACCTTTTGTACGTTCACCACCTGTAACTCGATCAAGACATCTAGCAAATATTGTCGCCGTTGTTTTTTCTTCAGAATTATCATCCAGTCGACCAAGTACTCCAATTCAAATTTTCGATAATCCATTTTTTGAACCCGACCTCACAATTGAGAATCCGGAGAATATTCAAGGACAATTCATAGATCCTGAACCATTAATTTTTCCTCCGGAACCACCAATCATTCAAACAGAGATTGTTGAGGAATGAACCATTAAATCAGAATCCTCTAGTGATTCAGATTCAACAAATTCAATCATGGAAAATCTGGAACCTTTAAGTATGGAAGACCGAATGAGAGCTAAACGCACTGGCCAAGGTCACGCAATTACTCATCGAGACATTAATGCGCCAGATTATGAAATCAAAGGACAAATTCTACACATGGTAACTAATCAATGCCAATTTAGTGGGGCGCCGAAGGAAGATCCAAATGAACATCTTCGTACCTTTAATAAGATCTGCACTCTATTTAAAATAAGAGAAGTGGAGGATGAACAGATATATCTCATTTTATTTCCCTGGACTTTAAAGGGAGAAGCCAAAGATTGGTTAGAATCGTTACCTGAAGGGGCGATTGATACATGGGACGTTTTAGTTGAAAAATTTCTTAAACAATTCTTTCCGGCATCTAAAGCCGTGAGACTTCAAGGAAAAATTGTTACGTTCACACAAAAGTCAAATGAAACTCTATATGAGGCATGGACAAGATTTGGAAAGTTATTGAGAGGATGTCCGCAACATGGTTTAGACACTTGTCAAATAGTACAAATATTCTACCAAGGATGCGACATCACTACAAGGAAAGACATCGATATAGCAGCTGGTGGTTCCATTATGAAGAAAACAGAAACTGATGCTTACAAAATTATTGATAACACTGCTTCCCACTCACATGAGTGGCATCAAGAAAAAGATATCGTTAGATCATCTAAAGCAGCTAGAGCCGATTCTAGCCATGACTTAGATTCCATTTCTGCAAAAGATAGATGCTGTCGAAAGACGAATGGAAAAGATGATTAAAGATATTCACTCAATACGAATTAGTTGTGAGCAGTGTGGAGGACCACATTTAACAAAAGATTGTCGCAGTATTGAACTAACAATGAAACAAAGAGAGAATGTTTCATACATAAACCAAAGGCCTGGAAATAATTATCAGAATAATTATCAACCGCCAAGACCAATTTACAATCAAAACCAGAATTATAATCGAAATGTTCCATACAACAACCAACAAGGTCCTAGCAATCAACAAGTATCTAATATTACTTACAATCAGCAAAGACCTAATTTTCAAAACAAACCACCACAAACCGATGATAAAAAGCCGAATTTAGAAGATATGATGACGAAGCTAGTTGAATCTCAAACACAGTTTTTCACATCTCAGAAACAAACCAATGAACAAAATGCTCAAGCATTTAGAAATCAACAAGCTTCTATTCAAAATCTGGAACAAGAAGTAAGTAACCTAGCAAGGTTAATAGGTGAAAGAAAACCGAGAAGTCTACCTAGTGATACAAATGCTAACCCCCGGAATGAAACAGCTAAAGCCATTACCACAAGATGTGGTATTACACTTAAACCACCTGAAATACCTGTAATTTCTGATGAAGCTATTCCTACTCCACAAGAACCACAACCTGATCAAGATAAGGAAAAAGAACCGGTAGTTGAAAAGGTTAATGAAGATAACACAGTTAAAGCTAAACCTTATGTTAAACCATACCAACCACCACTTCCTTACCCGAGTAAAATGAAAAAAGAGAGACTTGAAGCCGAGCAATCCAAATTCTTGGATATGTTTAAACAGATAAATGTAAATCTTCCTTTCATTGATGTGATTTCAGGAATGCCTAGATATGCTAAATTTCTAAAAGATCTAATCACGAATAGAAAGAAAATGGAAGAACTCTCGGCTGTTACTATGAATGCTAATTGTTCTGCAGTGCTGTTGAATAAAATACCAGAAAAACTATCTGATCCAGGAAGTTTCACAATTTCATGTTTTCTGGAAAGTCTTAGTTCAATAGAAGCATTGGCAGATTTAGGTGCTAGTATAAATTTAATGCCGTATTCACTATACACTAAACTAGACCTTGGAGAATTGAAACCAACAAGAATAAGCATACAACTAGCCGATAGATCAATAAAATATCTAAGAGGGATAATGGATAACATGCTAGTTAAAGTTGGTACTTTAGTATTTCCAGTAGATTTTGTTGTTCTGGACATGGAAGAAGATTCTCAAGTTCCTCTCATATTAGGAAGACCATTCTTAAAAACGGCTAAAGCAATGATAGACGTGTTCGGTAAGAAACTTACCCTAAGTATAAAGGACGAGAGTGTTACCTTTTCTGTTGATAGAGCAATGCAACAACCGCAATCTGCAGATGATACATGCTATTATATTCAAACTATAGATTCACATGCAGAATTGTTAGAAGAATTTCCAGAATTACAAGGAACAGGAGAATGTTCTTTAGGAGAAGGAACTGAACCAATTGATGAAACTAAAATGTTAGCTATACTTATGGCTAATGGATATGAACCAACAACAGAAGAAATTCAAATGCTAAAAGAAAAAGACAGATATCGATATAAATCATCGATAGAAGAACCACCGAAATTAGAGTTAAAGCCACTTCCAAACCATTTGGAATATGCTTATTTACATGGTGAATCTGAATTACTTGTAATAATATCGTCTTCTCTTACTGAAAATGAAAAATCTCAACTCATTTTTGTGTTGAAACTCATAAACCAGCTATTGCATGGAAGATTCATGATATTAAAGGAATAAGTCCTTCGTATTGCACACATAAAATCCTTATGGAAGAAGGTCATAAAGC
Organism: Rutidosis leptorrhynchoides; assembly: GCF_046630445.1. NCBI lineage: Eukaryota > Viridiplantae > Streptophyta > Magnoliopsida > Asterales > Asteraceae > Rutidosis > Rutidosis leptorrhynchoides. The sequence continues at coordinate 78,795,683 of NC_092340.1, read as the reverse complement.
GTATGTGCAACGCCAGCGAAGACTAAATCCTAATATGCAAGATGTTGTTAAGAAAGAAATTATTAAACTACTTGATGCAGGTTTAATTTATCCAATTTTCGGTAGTCCATGGGTAAGCCCAGTTCAATGCGTGCCTAAGAAGGGTGGCATGACTGTCATTACAAATGAGAAAAATGAGCTTATTCCTACTAGGACTGTAACAGGATGGTGTGTATGTATTGATTATAGAAAATTAAATGACGCCACCAGAAAAGATCACTTTCCCTTACCTTTCATTGATCAAATGTTGGAAAGATTAGCCGGAAACAGTTACTATTGTTTTCTTGATGGTTTTTCATGATATTTTCAGATTCCAATAGCACCCGAGGATCAAGAGAAAACCACATTCACTTGCTCTTATGGTACTTTTGCTTACAAACACATGCCATTTGGATTTTGCAATGCCCCTGCAACCTTTCAAAGGTGCATGATGGCGATTTTTCACGACATGATAGAAGAATGCATGGAAGTTTTCATGGATGACTTTTCAGTCTTCGATGATACTTTTGAATCATGTCTAGTTAATCTTGAACGAATGATTATTAGATGCGAACAATCAAATCTAGTACTTAATTGGGAGAAATGCCATTTCATGGTTAAAGAAGGCATCGTTCTTGGTCATAAAATCTCAAAAGAAGGAATTGAAGTGGATAGAGCTAAAGTAGATGTAATTGCTAAACTTCCACATCCCACCAATATTAGAGGAGTTAGGAGTTTTCTAGGGCATGCCAGTTTTTACCGACGTTTCATAAAAGATTTTTCTAAAATTGCCACTCCTATGAATAAACTCCTAGAAAAGGATGCTCCATTCATCTTTTCAGATGAATGCATCAAATTTTTTAATATACTTAAAGAAAAACTCACTAATGCGCCAATCATGATAACTCCAAATTGGAATCTACCATTTGAACTAATGTGCGATGCAAGTGATTTTGCAATGGGAGCCGTTTTAGGACAAAGGATTGAAAAACGATTTCAACCTATATATTATGCTAGTAAGACGTTACAAGGCGCACAAACAAATTACACAACTACTGAAAAAGAACTCCTTGCTATTGTCTTTGCTTTTGACAAATTTCGTTCATATCTCGTTCTAGCTAAAACGGTGGTCTATACTGATCATTCTGCTCTTAGATACCTATTTTCAAAACAAGATGCTAAACCAAGATTAATCCGTTGGATCTTACTCTTACAAGAGTTCGATATTGAAATCCGAGACAAAAAGGGAGCAGAAAATCTCGCCACTGATCATCTTTCTCGTCTTGAAAATCCCGAATTAGAAGTTCTAAATGAATCGGCCATACAAGACAACTTTCCTGATGAATATCTATTGAAGATAGATTATAATGAAATTCCATGGTTTGCAGACTATGCAAACTATTTAGTATGTGGATTCCTTGAAAAAGGATTGTCATACCAAAAACGAAAGAAATTCTTTAGTGATATAAAACACTATTTCTGGGAAGATCCACATTTGTTTAAAAGTTGTCCCGATGGAATAATACGCCGATGTGTATTCGGAGATAAAGCTAGTAAAATTTTAAACATTGTCACACAGGACCAACAGGAGGGAATTATGGGCCTCAGCTCACAGCAAGAAAAGTTTATGATGCTGGATTCTATTGGCCTACAATTTACAAAGACACACACCTTCTTTGCAAATCCTGTGATGCATGTCAAAGGGCCGAAAAAATAAGTCAACGTGATGAAATGCCACAAAATGTCATTCAAGTATGTGAAGTATTTGACATTTGGGGTATTGACTTTATGGTTCCATTTCCAAAATCTCATAATAATCTATATATTCTCGTAGCCATTGATTATGTATCTAAATGGGCGGAAGCACAAGCTCTCCCAACTAATGATGCACGAGTTGTAGTCAACTTTTTAAAATGCCTTTTTGCTAGGTTTGGAACACCAAAAGCTTTAATAAGTGATCGGGGTACTCATTTTTGTAATAATCAACTTGAGAAAGTTCTTAAAAGATATGGAGTAACTCATAAAATCTCCACTGCTTATCATCCACAGACAAGTGGACAAGTTGAAAATACCAACCGAGCATTAAAACGTATTCTAGAGAAAACCGTAGGATCAAATCCGAAGGAATGGTCTATTAAATTGGAGGATGCACTCTGGGCTTTTAGAACAGCCTACAAAACTCCAATTGGTACCACACCTTTTAGACTCGTTTACGGAAAAGCATGTCATCTTCCAGTAGAAATTGAAAACAAAGCATTTTGGGCTTTGAAGACATGTAATCTTAATTTACATGAAGCTGGACGTCTACGGTTAAGTCAATTAAACGAATTAGAAGAATTGAGACATGAAGCATACGATAATTCGTTAATCTATAAAGAACGAACGAAGAAATGGCATGATAAAAGAATCAGAAGTTCAAAAGAATTCAAAGAAGGAGACAGAGTTCTTCTTTTCAATTCACGATTCAAGCTATTTCCTGGAAAATTGAAATCAAGATGGTCTGGACCATTAATAGTCAAAAGATTTTTCCCGTACGGAACAGTAGAATTAATAAATTCAAATGGGATTGAATTTAAGGTTAATGGTCACAGAGTTAAACATTACATAGATAGTCCGATGGAAGTTGACAACGAAGTTAATCACAATTTCAACACCACAGCTAACTAAGTGTGGGGAGAATCAAGTCTTTAAAGGATAATATGTATTTCTGTTAGAGTTAGATTTTCCGTTTTCGTGTAGTTCTCGAAAATGGAACCCGAATGGTCTTTCCCTAGCAGACCCTAAAGAACTAGTCTTCTCCCCCCATTCTGAATTTTTATTTTTTTTAGGTTTTACGAGATGAAGACTTCCTGTGAATTAAACCATGGTCTAATGCTACACGCTTTGATCACTAAACGTAATAATGACACCCTTCCAAGTGAAATCGAATCATTAATCAGAGGTAAATTGGACGGAGTAAGAAAAGAATCCAGATGTGAAAATAATAAGTTACAATTTTGTAAAGGAAAATCAAAATCCGCAGCGAAAAGAAGAGCACGACACCTTGAAAGATGTCACAAATGCGGAAAATGGTCACACGAAGGAAGATGCTTGACGAATCAGACATATTCCAATACCTAATTTATTACTTTATGCAGAGACGGACCGTTCATATGTTTAGAAGAAAAAACGTTAAATGCTCGAGGTTACGCCTATGTAGCTATGGAAAACCAATTAGTCCGACTATCTTATGAGTGGGCTAGAGCATATCACTAAGAATACTATCTCACAGGTAAGTTTGTACAGTTTTCAATTTTTATTTTTATTTTTATTTTTAACCTTTTGATAATAAACGCTAATTTGTTCGCTATAAAATATTAAATTGGTATTCGATAAAATTAGGTCTTGCGACTGAAATTATTGATATCATACAAAAATTTATTACATCACTGCGAACTTTAACGTTTATTCTTAAGGTATAAATATCTTTAATCAATCAACCCAAAATATTTCAAAAATTCGTCATGAGTTAAATTAGGTTATGAAACCGAAATTACTTTACCGAAAAGAGGGGCGTATGTTTTTGATAATATTTGATTGATTAAAGTGGGATAAAAGCCAAAAAGATTTTCAATTTTATTTTTACTTTGTTTTTAAAATTAATATTAAAATAATATTGTAAAATTTTTTTAATATATATATTTAAAATTGTAAATATTTGAAAAATTAATATTTTTAATATAAGTTTGTATGTATAAAAACAAAAATATAATTTAAGTTTGGTGTAAATTTTTAATATGAATTTTTAATTTTATGCATTTTAAATTTAAGTTTGGTGTGAATTTAAAAACAAAAATTTACTTTATTTTGCTAAGTTAAAAATATGATTTTTAAAATTCGTTGTGAGTTGAAGACTAGGTCATTGAACCGAAATTACTTTACCCGAGGAATGGACGAGAACTTTTATTATCATTATTTTTAATCTTATTGAACTAAAGTAAGCTAAAAACATTAAAAAAACCCAAAAATCTTTGCTTTTAAAACAGCGCTTAAAAATGACAAATTTTAAAATTTTTGTCGAGGGACGGACTAGGACATCGATCCGAAATGCCCACATCCTAAAAAGAAACAAAATTTTGATTTTTAAATTAATTTTATGTTTTATAAAGTTATAAGGTTTTATAAATAAAAAAAACCACCGCAACTCGCGGAGGTTTAAATGGTCACACCACCGCACTCGCGGAGGTCAAAAAACCTAGAAAAAAATAAAACTGATTGAACAGACCAGTTTGTACACACACATATCCATTTTCTGCGAAAAACCCACGAAAAAATCGCCCAAATTCGCAATTTTTCACCATTTTTCATCAAATCTTTCATAAAATCACAATGAGGAGACTATTATCAAGGAATTACTCAAGGAAATCGGTAAATTTCTACACCTAAACACCATTTAATCCGAATTTTTAGTGTTCTTGAACAATTTTATGCCTAATTCGATTTTGATATTTTCTAGTGTAATAATGCTTCAATTGTTTGTGTATTATGCTTGTATAACCTAGATTGATGCTATTTAACATGATTAGAAGCTTTGAACTTCAATTTTTGAATAATCTAGGGTTTGTGTTCTTGAGCAAAATTAGGGATTTTTGATATAAACAGGTTATAGCCGAATTTTGTTGTTAGTTTATGCTAAATTAAGTAGTGTAACATGTTTAGGTTGCTAAATGATCAAAACTTTGATCCTAAACATGATTTATGAAGATTAAAGTGGACTTTTTGAACCAAAATTGCATAAACTTGATTTAATTGATATGAATGCCATGAGGAACTTATTTAATTGTTATAATGATTGTTTTTAACATGTTTTAAAAGATAAATGCGAAAGAACTTTGTATACATTTTTGTAAAAGTATATTTGTAAAAGTGTAGAATTGTTAATATTTTGAAAATGTGTATAGAGTTTAATATGGATTAAACATGTCATTGAAATTGTTTAGATTTATGATTTTGCTAAAACTGATGCATATTTGGATGCACAAAAATTGTTTGATATATTTTGCAGACTGAAAGGGGTGAATCTTCATCCCAGGCTCGCAATGCTCCTCTGGAAGATGCAGATCAACAGGAAATTAATAACCAATACCGACAAGATATGCCTCACCCAATTGTTTTATATTCAAACATTCATGAGGCAGATTTACATCCGAATTTGAGATTTGATAGATATTGGATAGACTATCCAAAATATCAAAAGAACCTGCACAACCTTGTGTCTAATAATGTTGAGGTACCCAGAGTTATAGATTGGGAACCATTAGAGGTAGTGGAATTGGCCGACCCAATCAGGGAATTACTTACTCAAAGGTATGGTAATTCTACTTTTAGTGATTGGGTAAGTTTATTCAACATGCGTAGACCTGTGTATAGAGAATGGTGTATAGAGTTATTATGTACTATTGAAATAAATGATCGGGTAGATACTTTAACCGATCGTAGTTTTCTTAGATTTTTATTAGGAGGGGAGATGCGCCATATGTCTTTACTAGATATGGATCGGGCTTTACATATATATACGCCCGAGGAGCTAGCATCTTATGATTGTCAGAGGTTAATAGTTTATGGTAGGAGGGTGGATGAGAATTTTGATACGAATGACGTATGGAGTAGGATGACTAGCCATTGCCAATTCCAGGGGGGATTATACTCTTATCTTGATATTGATAGAGCTGAATTAAGAGTAATCCATAGGTTTTTAGCCAATTCGATTACACAACGAGGTAAGAATAAGGAAAAGGTAAATGAACAGGATTTGTTTTACCACATGTGTATTCGAGACCCACAGAGCGCTGTAAGTATACCTTTTTGTGTGGGTTATTATTTATTAACTATGGTTAGGGGTATGAGGCGTGGTAGCATAATAAGAGGTGGTATATTTATTACTTTAATTGCTTAATATCTCGGTGTGGATAGAAGTCGGGGGGGGGGAATATTAATGGCAGAACCAGAACCCCGTGATAGAATAGATTTGCGTGTTTATCATGGTGCTAAGGTCTTAAAGAAACAAAACAACGCGGCAGCACGTTATGATGGCAGGCATCCACAGGTTGAGAGAGATCAACAGCAAGGTCAACCGGGAGGGGGTAATCCAATGACGGAAATGCAAATTTTTATGGCTCGACACGAGTATGAAATGGCTAGACAAAAAGCATTTCAAGATTGGCAGTATCATCAAAGCCAAATCATAAGTCATTGTACACACGTAGGTAGAGACTACATTCCTACCGTTATGCCCGAATTTGCTCCTTGGACTTTAGAGAGCCGACCACCATATCCTACATATGACCCGGCCCAAGCATTTTACAGCATCTATGGATATGCTTGGGACCCATACTGGAACCATCCTCCTCATTCGTAATTTTCTATTTTTGTTTATTTTATTGTAATGTTACTAATTCTAAATTTTCTTATTTCTTATTTCTTATTTTATTATTATAATAGCTTTTATAATTTTCTAACTTTATTAGATTTTAATAATTTTTGAATGTGGTGTGAAAACCCAACTTCAAAAATATGTATATATGTGTTTGTAGTTTATCTCATGTACAAAACAGGGTAAAACAGTGTATTTTCAAAGACTGGCATTAAGTTCAGCAAAAGCTAGTACTTTTGACGACAAAAATGAAAAACAAATGTGATGTAACAACAAGACAGAATGAACAAATGATGTGCACCATTTATCATTCAGCAAACAAACGCCAATATGTTTGGAAATTTTGGTAAAATTTAATTATTTTTCTACGCTAATCACCCCCAATAATTTAAATTGTTACTGATTTCTTGCAAATGAGGGCATTGCAAGATCTTAAGTGTGGGAAGGGGTTAAATTCTTTCAGATTTTTAAAATTTTTAACTTAAACACTTGGTTACCATTAAAAATACTAGTAACGTAGTAGTTGTATTAGAATCTAGTGCTCTCTGATAACAAAGAACAGCCCTAGTCTTATATACTGACTACCCACTTCTAGTAAAATTTTTCAAAATTTTCAATTAAATGAATTCAAAATCATGTTTATACATATTTATGAACGATAAAACTAGGTGTTAACACAGAAATTATTGTTACCCTACGGAAAGGACATAAATTGAGAAACAAACCAAAATATTAGAATTCATTTAAAATGGAATAGAGGACAATAAAAAAGAAAATAAAAGCCAAGTGTGGGAAAATTTACCAAGTTATTTAAAACATAAGTCACATATTTTTGTAACAAATAATTGAAGATACTTTTGCTTTGGACTAAACTAAACAGTTTTACCCGATTTACTGTAAGAAAGATGGATCTACACGATGAATCAATTCCATCATTAAAAGGAAGTAAAGTCTTCCAAAAAAGAAACGCGCTTCTTGATTTAGGTCAGGAAGTTGTCGTCCAGACCAGCTGTAGGTTGACGAAAAATCTAGAAAAGTCATCACTAAAATCAACAGGAAATCCACGAACCTCAGCATAAAATAGGGTCGCCAAGTGGTCTGATTTATCCTAGCCATGAGAAGGATTTATTTCGTACAATGGGGGGGCACCATGCAAATTAGCTGGATAAGACTAATGAATCAGATCCCCAGAAAGGATAATCTCCTTAAAAGATCAAAAATCAGCTTTTAAGCCTGATATTACTCAATCCTAGAGATTGACCTCAAAGATTGAGAATTACAAACTCATGGAATTCAATGATATCTAAACTCGAGCTTGAACGAGAAAATATTTTGATCAAATTATAAACCGATTTATTTTCTGAAAACCCATTTTCAATGCGTTCATTACCATTGAATGTAAAATCCTAGGAATTCACCTGGAATTCATTAGGTCACCTGAACCAATTCGGGTGTCAACCGTAAGAACGGTGGTTGCATAGCATGGTCAAAGACAGGACCTTGTGCCAGACCGGAAAATTATAAGGGTGAGCTTTACTATTGCTCCTACAAAGGATAGTAATTGCATTCGATACATTATAGACCATAATTAAAAGCATGTCAGGGGACATTGCCTTAACAGTTGCTTGTTCAACGCTTTCCTTTACAACCGGATGGTAGTTTACCGAAAGGTAATATACGGAGCAAGTATACTGGACGTGTTGCTTTCCCAATACAAGGTTAGCAAGTGGGTGACACAAAACCGCAAGTTTTGAGCTAAAATTTTCAAATCTGAAACCCACCAAACCCACAAAAAGAATTTGCAAACACCGGTGAAGGGTTATTCCGGAAAACTTATCTAGGGTAAAAGCTAGATTGAATTTTCAAAAAGATCAAATGTTTTCCTAAAGATCCAATTTTCTTAAAGGATCTAAATTTTTATAGTCATGTGGGACTGTAAACCACAACGTTACTATCATTGTTCATACCGCCGTAATGAAATCACTGATGTACAAATTGTGAAGAATAAAGAAGTGATTCTAGTATGTTTTTATTCAAGACTATATTGCTTGAGGACAAGCAACGCTCAAGTGTGGGAATATTTGATAATGCTAAAAACGAACATATATTTCATCGCATTATCCCTCAAGAAAGACAAGCTTTTAGTTGCAGTTGTCCTATTTACAAGTAATATTCGTTTAAATAATAAAAGGTGAAGACAAAAGACAGATTCGATGAATTGAAGACGCAAACGATCAAAAAGCTCAAAAGTACAAAGTACAATCAAAGTGGTTCAAATTATTGATGAGAAACGTCTAAAAATGACAAGAGTACAAGTTGCAAAACGCAAAGTACAAGATATTAAATTATACGAAAGGACGTTCAAAAATCTGGAACTGAGACATGAACCAGCTTTCAACATACGACGCAACGGACCGAAAGTTACAAATTAATTATGTATATAAATATAATATAATATATAATTAATTATATAAATTATATATTTATATTATATTTATATAATTAAATCCGTCGGCAGACTAAGATTCAAACTTGTGTGAGCTGGATTCCACAGCTCCGCACTCGCGGAGCTTGGAAGACCAAAAAGGCCGCACTCGCGGAGCACTCTCTGGCTATAAAAGAACATGCATTTCGACGATTTATAGACACCTTTTATATTTTATATATATTTTTCTTTCCCCATTTTTATGTATCAAGTATCACTCCAAATAGTAATCTCAATTTGTAATTTTAATTTTAAGTTAGTGATAATAATAAGGATCAATTAGTCGAATGTTTTAAGGTTTTGTAAGTCGAAATTCTGTCCGTATAACGCTACGCTATTTTTAACCACTGTAAATTATGTTTATGTTATTTTCATTAATGTCTTGTAGCTAAGTTATTATTATGCTTATTTAATACCTAAGTAATCGTGATGTTTGACTAAAAATATTAAAATTGGGTAATTGGGCTTTGTACCATAATTGGGGTTTGGACAAAAGAACGACACTTGTGGAAATTAGACTATGGGCTATTAATGGGCTTTATATTTGTTTAACTAAATGATAGTTTGTTAATTTTAATATAAAGATTTACAATTGGACATACCTATAAATAACCATATACACTCAATCGGACACGATGGGCGGGATATTTATATGTACGAATAATCGTTCATTTAACCGGACACGGGAATAGATTAATAGTCACTAGAATTATTAAAACAGGGGTGAAATTATGTACAAGGACACTTGGCATAATTGATAACAAAGTATTAAAACCTTGTTACAGTTTAAGTCTCCAATTAGTTGGAATATTTGACTTCGGATATAAGGATAATTTGACGAGGATACTCGCACTTTATATTTATGACTGATGGACTGTTATGGACAAAAACCAGACGGACATATTGAATAATCCAGGACAAAGAACAATTAACCCATGGGCAATAAACTAAAATCAACACGTCAAACATCATGATTACGGAAGTTTAAATTAGCATAATTCCTTTATTTTCATATTTAATTGCACTTCTAATTATTGCACTTTTATTTATTGTCATTATATTTAATTGCACTTTTAATTTTTGTACTCTTTAATTATTGTAATTTTATTTTATCGCACTTTTATTTATCGCAATTTCATTATCATTATTTATTTTACGCTTTAAATTAAGTCTTTTATTTATTTAATATTTTACATTAGGTTTTAACTGCGACTAAAGTTTTAAAAATCGACAAACCGGTCATTAAATGGTAAAAACCCCCCTTTATAATAATAATATTACTTATATATATATTTGTATTTTTATAAATTAAAACTAATATAGCGTTAAGCTTTGTTTAAAAGATTTCCCTGTGGAACGAACTGGACTTACTAAAAACTACACTACTGTACGATTAGGTACACTGCCTATAAGTGTTGTAGCAAGGTTTAGGTATATCCATTCTATAAATAAATAAATATCTTGTGTAAAATTGTATCATATTTAATAGTATTTCCTAGTAAAATATAAGCTATTTCATATACACCTCTACGCGCATCAATGTTTGACGTGTTGATTTTTAGTTTATTCCCATGAGTTAATTGTCCGTTGACCTGGATTATTTAATATGTCCGTCTGGTTTTTGTCCATAACAGTCCATCAGTTATAAATTTAAAGTGCGAGTGTCCTCGTCAAATTATCCTTATATCCGAAGTCAAATATTCCAACTAATTGGAGACTTAAACTGTAACAAGGTTTTAATACTTTGTTTAATAATTACACCAGGATATCGACTGCGTGTAACTCAAGGTTTTAATACTTTGCTAACAATTACGCCAAGTGTCCTTGTACATAATTTCACCCCTGTTTTAACAAGTCTATTAACTATTAATCCATTCCCGTGTCCGGTTAAATGAACGATTATTCGTACATATAAATATCCCACCCATCGTGTCCGATCGAGTGTATATGGTTATTTATAGGTACGTCCAATTGTAAATATTTATATTAAAATTAACAAACTATCATTTAGTTAAACAAATATAAAGCCCATTAATAGCCCATAGTCTAATTTCCACAAGTGTCGTTCTTTTGTCCAAACCCCAATTATGGTACAAAGCCCAATTACCCAATTTTAAATATTTTAGCCCAACATCATGATTACTTCGGCTTAAATAAGCATAATAATAACTTAGCTACGAGACATTAATTTAAAAATAACATTAACCATAACTTACAGTGATTAAAAATAGCGTAGCGTTACACGGACAGAATTTCGACTTACACCCTTACAACATTCGCTAACATACCCTTATATATATATATACGTTTATAGATAGAGAGATGGATGGATATATGTTTTTATTTCGTTCGACAAACTGCCGTTTTATAGCAATGTGGCCTGGATTTCAGGGCCATGCGATCGCATGGCTTTTGTGCCTCCAGGCCATGCGATCGCATGGTGGTAGGTAACAGCTCACAATTCTTTGTTTTCTTGTTTGTCGACGTTTTAATAAATAAATATAATATATAAATAATTATAAGAATTATTTAAATATTATATTATATTTATGTGCTTAGTTGACTTGTAATTTTTAGTCCGTTGCGTCGAGCGTTGAGAGTTGACTCTGGTCCCGGTTCCGAATTTTCGAACGTCCTTGCGTACAATTTAATATCTTGTACTTTGCGTTTCGCATCTTGTACTTTTGTAATTTTGAGACGTTTCTCATCAATAATTGGAACCATTTTGATTGTATTTTGTACTTTTGAGCTTTTTGGTCGTTTGCGTCTTCAATTCGTTGAATCTGTCTTTTGTCTTCACATTTTATTATTTAAACGAATATCACTTGTAAATAGAACAGTTGCAACTAAAAGCTTGTCTTTCTTGAGGGATAATGCTATGAAATATATGTTCGTTTTTAGCATTATCAAATATTCCCACACTTGAGCGTTGCTTGTCCTCAAGCAATATAGTCTTGAATAAAAACATACTAGAATCACTTCTTTATTCTTCACAATTTGTACATCAGTGATTTCATTACGGCGGTATAAACAACGGTAGTAACGATGTGGTTTACAGTCCCACATGACTATAAAAACATTTGATATTTTGAAAATTCAATCTAGCTTTTAACCTAGATAAGTTTTTCGGAATAACCCTTCACCGGTGTTTGCAAATTATTTTTGTGGGTTTGGTGGGTTTCAAATTTGAAATTTTTAGCTCAAAACTTGCGGTTTTGTGTCACCCACTTGCTAACCTTGTATTTGAAAAGCAACACGTCCAGTATACTTGCTCCGTATAGTACCTTTCGGTAAACTACCGTCCTGTTGTAAAGGAAAGCGTTGAACAAGCAACTGTTAAGGCAATGTCCCCTGACATGCTTTTAATTGTGGTCTATAACGTGTCGGATGAAATTACTATCCTTTGTAGGAGCAATAGTAAAGCTCACCCTATAGTTTTTCGGTCTGGCACAAGGTCCTGTCTTTGACCATATTATGCAACCATCGTTCTTACGGTTGACACCCGATTTGGTTCAAGTGACCTAATGAATTCCAGGTGAATTTCTAGGATTTTACGTTCAATGGTAATGAACGCATTGAAAATGGGTTTTCAGAAAACAAATCGGTTTGTAATTTTGATCAAAATATTTTCTCGTTCAAGCTCGAGTTTAGATATCATCGAATTCCATGAGTTTGTAATTCACAATCTTTAAGGTCAATCTCTAGGATTGAGTAATATCAGTCTTAAAAGCTGATTTTTGATCTTTAAGGAGATTATCCTTTCTGGGGATCTGATTCATTAGTCTTATCCAGCTAATTTGCACGGCGTCCTCCCCATTTTACAAGACAGATCCTCTCATGGTTAGGATAAGTTTGACCACTTGGCGACCCTGTTTGATGCTGAGGTCCGTGGATTTCCTGCTGATTTTAGAGATGACTTTTCTAGATTTTTCGTCAACCTACAGCTGGTCTGGACGACAACTTCATGACCTAAATCAAGAAGCGCGTTTCTTTTTCGGAAGACTTTACTTCCTTTTAATGATGGAATTGATTCATCATGTAGCTCCATCTTTCTTTCAAATATATTACAGTCAATCGGGTGAAACTGATTAGTTTAGTCTAAAGCAAAAGCATCTTCAGTTATTTGTACAAAAATATGTGATATATGTTCAAAATAACTTGGTAAATTTTTCCCACATTGGCTTTTATTTTCCTTTCTTTGCCTTTTTATTGTCCTCTATTCCATTTTAAATGAATTCTAACATTTTGGTTTGTTTCTCAATTTATGTCCTTTCCGAGGTAACAATAATTTCGGTGTTAACACCTAGTTTTATCGTTCATAAATATGTATAAACATGATTTTGAATTCATTTAATTGAAAATTTTGAAAAATTTTACTAGAATTGGGTAGTCAGTATATAAGACTAGGGCTGTTCTTTATTATCAGAGAGCACTAGATTCTAATACAACTACTGCTTTACTAGTATTTTTAATGGTAACTAAGTGTTTAAGATAATAATTTTTAAAAAATCCGAAAGAATTTAACCCCTTCCCACACTTAAGATCTTGCAATGCCCTCATTTGCAAGAAATCAGTAATAATTTTAAATTATTGAGGGTGACTAGCGTAGAAAAATGATTAAATTTTACCAAAGTTTCCAAACATATTGGCGTTTGTTTGCTGAATGATAAATGGTGCACATCATTTGTTCATTCCGTCTTGTTGTTACATCACATTTGTTTTTTGTTTTTTCGTCAAAAGTACTAGCTTTTGCTGAACTTAATGCCAGTCTTTGAAAATTTCGCTGTTTTACCCTGTTGTGTACATGAAATAAAATACATACAATACAAATATAAACATGCATGGTAATTTGAAATGGGACTTAAAATCCCACTTTCAAATCAAATATGAAATATTAGTACCAAATAATAAAAATATTAAATAATACATTAATGTATCAAAATATAATGTGTTTAAACATAAATAAACAGAAATAATAAAAATAAAAGTCATAAAAATTACCAACAGGAACTAAATCAATCTAGATAGGGGTTCCAGTTCATGTCATCGTCCGGGTTCCATGGTTGGTGATAGGTGTACTGGTATGCCTGGTTAGGGTCGTAGAGAGTATAAGGTGGTCTCATCTCGGGCTGGTGTTGAGGATAGTAAGCGGGTCGGGTCAGAACATAGTGATCTTGAGGTGATAGCCGGCTCATAATCTGACGCTGATGATAGTCCCATCTATCATGTTGTCGTTGCCTGGAATGCTCGTAATCATTCCGGGCTTGTCACTGCTCCATCCGACGAAATCTCTCCGCATTTGTCATATCTACCTCATCTACACGCTGGTAGACATCAGTCATAGCCTCCCGAATGACATCCCTAATGTCATCCGCTTTCTCCATTTCCTCGTCTGAGCCTCTCTCTACCTGAGGATGACTACCTTCATAGGGTATTGCCTGGTTGTATCTACTCTTTAATACCTTAGCACCCGCATAAACCCTCAATCCTAAAAGCTCAACTTGCTCCCTACATTCCAAAAGTGGACCCCCTTGGTCCTTATCTACACCTAAATACTCTCCAATGAGAGTAACAAAAATACCTCCTCCTATAATCCCCCCTTCCTGTATTCCTTCAACCATCTTAGATAAATAAAAACCAACACATTAAGGGATATTAACAAAGCCTCTTGGCTCTCGAATACGCTTTAGGTAAAATAAATCGTGTAAGGTCAATTTTTCCTTGTTGTGACCTCTCTGTGTAATCGAGTTAGCCAAAAATCTATGAATTATACGAAGCTCGGCTCTGTTAATATGTAAGTAGGTATGTGTTCCTCCCCGCCCAAAAACATTATAGTCTGACATACGCCTCCAGACGACGTTCGCATCAAAATTCCTATCTACCCTTTCACCACGATAAATCAAATTCATACAATCGGGTAGTAGTAATTCACTAGGAGTGTAAATCTTTAATGCCCTGGCCATGTCCAGCATGGACATCCTGTACATCTTACCGCCAAGTATAAATCTAAGAGAACTTCTATCATCTAATCTATCTACATCTACATTTAACGCTATAGTACTCATCAGCTCAACACACCATTCCTTATATACAGGTCTACGAATGGTGAATAAGGGTTCCCAATCAGTAAAAGAAGAACTGCCATACCTTTGGATCAAATGCTCCCTAACACGGTCAGCAAGTTGGACCTTTTCCAAAGGATCCCAATCAATTACCCTAGGCACCTCTACATCTTTCATTACTAATTTGAATTTATTACTTTGATATGCCGGGTAATCTCTCCGTCGTCTATCGAATCTCAGATTAGGATGCAACGTGTGTTCAGGAATCGTTGGGTATTCTACAGGCGGATGCATCGGAAATACTATGAATTCATTAACAAACTGTAGCGGATCATAATAAGGTACATGTTGATCAGGCTGATGTTGTGGTTCCTGTTGTGGTTCTTGTTCGGGTTCATATTGCATTTCTGGTTCAGGTTCTGGAGCAGGTCGTCTAGATGATGATGATGAACCTCCAGTATCGGTTCTCTGCAAAATACATTAAACACAAAATTTGTGCATCCATATATGCATTAGTGTTAGAAAAATAACAAATTAACATAATTACAATAACATGTTAAATCAAACTTAAACTTATACATATTTTCACATTTTTTACAATTCTACACTTTTTCAAATAAGCACATATGAAAATGTATACAAAGTTCATAAGCATTTAACTCAAATATCATGTTAAAACAACCTTTACTAGCAATTAAACAAGTCTCAAATGGCAATTATATCAAATTAATCAAGTTCATGAATTTTGAACTTAAAAAGTCCACTTTAATCTCCAAAAATTATGTTTAGGATCAATGTTTGGATCATTTAGCTACCTAAACATGTTACACTACTCAATTTAGCAATAATTCATGACAAAAATTGGCCATAACCTGTTTATATCAAAAAGCCCAAATTGCTCAAGAACACAAACCCTAGATTCCTAAAATTTTTGAAGTTTTTGGCTTCAAATCATGTTAAATAGCATCAATCTAGGTTATACATGCATAAAATACTAACAATTTAACTCAAATTACACTAGAAATTAACAAAATTGCATTAGATAAAATATTGGTAATTATCACAAAAACTAGGAAATTTTAGAGTTTAGGGGTGTAATTTTTACCTTTTTGTTGAAGAATCCGAACCTAGGCATGATTAGAGCAAGAAATTTGACGAATTACGGTAAAATATTGCAAATTTTAGAGATTATTTGGGAGTATTTTCGTGTATGTGTGTGTATATTGTGGAGAGAGCAGAAGCAGTCGACTGCTTTTGTTCCTGAGCTGAAATCCAGCTCCATGCGATCGCATGGAGTTGAAGTTCAAAACCCATGCGATCGCATGGGTCTGGTATTTTTTTATTTATTTTTTATAAAAACCTTACACTTTTAAAACATATAATTAATTAAATTTAAAATTTTGTTTCTTTTTTAGGATTAGGGCGTTTCGGATCGTTGTCCTAGTCCGTCCCTCGACAAAATTTTAAAATTTGTCAATTCAAAGCGCGGTTTTAAAAGTAAAGATTTTTGGGTTTTTTTTAAATGTTTTTGGAATACTTTAATTCAATAAGGTTAAAAATAATGATAATAAAAGTTCTCGTCCCTCCCTTGGGTAAAGCAATTTCGGTTCAATGACCTAGTCTTCAACTTACGACGAATTTTAAAAATTATATTTTTAACTTAACGAAATAAAGTAAATTTTTATTTTTAAATTCACACCAAACTTAAATTTAAAATTCATAAAATTCATATTAAAAATTCACACCAAATTTTATATTATATTTTTGTTTTTATACATACAAACTTATATTAAAAATATTAATTTTTCAAATATTTACAAATTTAAATATATTGATTTTAAAAAGTTTACAATATTAATTTAATATTAATTTTTAAAAACAAAGTAAAAATAAAATTAAAAATCTTTTTGGTCTTTTATCCCACTTTAATCAATCAAAAATTATCAAAAATATACGCCCCTCTTTTCGGTAAAGTAATTTCGGTTATTTTACCTAGTTTTACTCCTGACGAATTTCTGAAATATTTTGGGTTGATTGATTAAAGATAATTATACCTTAAGAATAAACGGTAAATTTCGCAGTGATGTAATAAATTTTTTTATGATATCAATAATTTCGGTCGCAAAACCTAATTTTATTGAGTACCAATTTTATACTTTATAGCGAATGATTTAGCGTTTATTATCAAAAGGTTAAAAATAAAAATAAAAATAAAAACTAAAAACTGTACAAACTTACCTGTGAAATAGAATTCTTAGTGACCTGCTTTAGCCCACTCATAAGATAGTCGGACTAATTGGTTTTCCATAGCTACGTAGGCGTAACCTCGAGCATTCAACGTTTTTTCTTCGAAACATATGAACGGTCCATCTCTGCATAAAGTAACGAATTCGGTATTAGAATATGTCTGATTCGTCGAGCATTTTCCTTCGTGTGACCATTTTCCGCATTTGTGACATCTTTCAAGGTGTCGTGCTCTTCTTTTCGCTGCGGATTTTGATTTTCCTTTACCAAAATGTAACTTATTATTTTCGTTCCTGGATTCTTTTCTTACTCCGTCCAATTTACCTCTGATTAATGATACTATTTCACTTGGAAGGGTGTCATTATTACGTTTAGTGATCAAAGCGTGTAGCATTAGACCATGGTTTAATTCACAGGAAGTCTTCATCTCGTAAAACCTAAAAAAATTAAAAATTCAGAATGGGGGGAGAAGACTAGTTCTTTAGGGTCTACTAGGGAAAGACCATTCGGGTTCCATTCTCGAAAACTACACGAAAACAGAAAATCTAACTCTAACAGAAATATGTATTATCCTTAAAAGATTCGAACCTACCCACACTTAGTTAGCTGTGGTGTTGAAATTATGATTAACTTCGTTGTCAACTTCCATCGGACTATCTATGTAATGTTTAACTCTGTGACCATTAACTTTAAATTCAATCACATTTGAATTTATTAATTCTACCGTTCCGTACGGGAATACTCTTTTGACTATGAATGGTCCAGACCATCTTGATTTCAATTTTTCAGGAAATAGCTTGAATCGTGAATTGAAAAGAAGAACTCTGTCTCCTTCTTTAAATTCTTTTGAACTTCGGATTCTTTTATCATGCCATTTCTTCGTTCTTTCCTTATAGATTAAGGAATTTTCATATGCTTCATGTCTTAATTCTTCTAATTCGTTTAGTTGACTTAATTGTAGATGTCCGGCTTCATGTAAATCAAGATTACATGTCTTCAAAGCCCAAAATACTTTGTGTTCAATTTCTACTGGAAGATGACATGCTTTTCCGTAAACGAGTTTAAAAGGTGTGGTACCAATTGGAGTTTTGTAGGCTGTTCTAAAAGCCCAGAGTGCATCCTCTAATTTAATGGACCATTCCTTCAGATTTGATCCTACGGTTTTCTCTACACTACTGTACGATTAGGTACACTGCCTATAAGTGTTGTAGCAAGGTTTAGGTATATCCATTCTATAAATAAATAAATATCTTGTGTAAAATTCTATCATATTTAATAGTATTTCCTAGTAAAATATAAGCTATTTCATATACACCTCTACGCGCATCAATGTTTGACGTGTTGATTTTTAGTTTATTCTCATGGGTTAATTGTCCTTTGTCCTGAATTATTTAATATATCCGTCTGGTTTTTGTCCATAACAGTCCATCGGTCATAAATTTAAAGTGCGAGTGTCCTCGTCAAATTATCCTTATATCCGAAGTCAAATATTCCAACTAATTGGGGACTTAAACTGTAACAAGGTTTTAATACTTTGTTTAATAATTACACCAGAATATCGACTGCGTGTAACCCAAGGTTTTAATACTTTGTTAACAATTACGCCAAGTGTCCTTGTACATAATTTCACCCTTGTTTTAATAAGTCTATTAACTATTAATCCATTCCCGTGTCCGGTTAAATGAACGATTATTCGTACATATAAATATCCCGCCCATCGTGTCCGATCGAGTGTATATGGTTATTTATAGGTACGTCCAATTGTAAATCTTTATATTAAAATTAACAAACTATCATTTAGTTAAACAAATATAAAGCCCATTAATAGCCCATAGTCTAATTTCCACAAGTGTCGTTCTTTTGTCCAAACCCCAATTATGGTACAAAGCCCAATTACTCAATTTTAAATATTTTAGCCCAACATCATGATTACTTCGGCTTAAATAAGCATAATAATAACTTAGCTATGAGACATTAATTTAAAAATAACATTAATCATAACTTACGGTGATTAAAAATAGCGTAGCGTTACACGGACAGAATTTCGACTTACACCCTTCTACATTCGCTAACATACCCTTATTATTAGAATTTAAAATTAAAATTAAAATTAAAATATAAATATATATATATATATATATATATATATATATATATATATATATATATATATACGTTTATAGATAGAGAGATAGATGGATATATGTTTTTATTTCGTTCGACAAACTGCCTTTTTATAGCAATGTGGCCTGGATTTCAGGGCCATGCTATCGCATGGCTTTTGTGCCTCCAGGCCATGCGATCGCATGGTGGTAGGTAACAGCTCACAATTCTTTGTTTTCTTGTTTGTCGACGTTTTAATAAATAAATATAATATATAAATAATTATAAGAATTATTTAAATATTATATTATATTTATGTGCATAGTTGACTTGTAATTTTTAGTCCGTTGCGTCGAGCGTTGAGAGTTGACTCTGGTCCCGTTCCGGATTTTCGAACGTCCTTGCGTACAATTTAATATCTTGTACTTTGCGTTTCGCGTCTTGTACTTTTGTAATTTTGAGACGTTTTTCATCAATAATTGGAATCATTTTGATTGTATTTTGTACTTTTGAGCTTTTTGGTCGTTTGCGTCTTCAATTCGTCGAATCTGTCTTTTGTCTTCACCTTTTATTATTTAAACGAATATCACTTGTAAATAAAACAGTTGCAACTAAAAGCTTGTCTTTCTTGAGTGATAATGCTATGAAATATATGTTCGTTTTTAGCATTATCACCTAAGAATTAGGGAACAGACACCCTAATTGACCCGAATCCTAAAGGTAGATCTACGGGCCCTAACTCCCCCCATACTGGAAAATGGTATGCTTTAGTACTTCGAGTTATTAATACAGATGGATTTCTGTTTTGGGATATTCTATATGCATTATGTTAACGTCGGTTACCAGGTGTTCAATCCATATGAATGATTTTTAAACACTTGCGAGTGTATGATTATTGAATAAAGGAAATCTTGTGGTCTATTTAAATTATGAAATGATCGATTATGATAAACTAATGAACTCACCAACCTTTTGGTTGACACTTTAAAGCATGTTTATTCTCAGGTATGAAAGAAATCTTCCGCTGTGCATTTGCTCATTTTAGAGATATTACTTGGAGTCATTCATGACATATTTCAAAAGACGTTGCATTCGAGTCGTTGAGTTCATCAAGATTATTATTAAGTCAATTATAGTTAGATATATTATAAAATGGTATGCATGCCGTCAACTTTCGATGTAATGAAAGTATGTCTTTTAAAAACGAATGCAATGTTTGTAAAATGTATCATATAGAGTTCAAGTACCTCGCGATGTAACCAAATGTAATGTATTCGTCCAGATGGATTAGGACGGGTCTTAGAGGAGTCAGAAATGATGATTGGGTTAACGCGAGACATCCTAAATGAAAAGAAAGAGAGATGATTAGGTAGGTTCTAAGGATGACGCAAAAGCACGAATAAAATGTAAGGGGAAAAAGCACTAAAAACTAAAACAGGAAAGGTTATAGACATATAGATCGCTAAGGCACCCTAACTAACGCATAAGGAACACATAAAATGCAATCTTGGTTCTCTATAACAACCTGGCTCTGATACCAATCTGTCACACCCCCTAAATGGGACCGGGGGTCATATGTGACTAACCAATATCATAACACAAGTGTAAAGCGAGAACGACTCTAAATGAGACATTTTAATAAAAACCAATGTATTTAAAGTAGCGGAATTAAAGTCATTACAATTGTAAATCCAAAATGTAAATGTTACTTTAATGTTTTAATGCAATAATGTAAATGTAAAATGCGGACTCCAAAAGCAGCAAAGTCCAATTAGCAAACAAATCTCTAGCAATCTTTACCTGAAACAAAACATGCTTAAAGAGTCAACCAAAAATGGTTGAGTGAACAACATAGGTTTATAATTGTGTTAGACCACAAGATTTAGTTATCAAAAGTAGTGCTGAAGTTATGATATCGAACTAAACAAAATTACCCCATGACACCTTGAACTGTCAGTGTCGTTTAATCATTATTATGTAACCAAAGACCAACGGTCAACTGGTTAGAGACGTCGCTCTCAATAGGCCTACTCACAATAACTAAGTTTGCATTTCAAAGTAGCAATTAACGATATCATGGCAGGGATTTAGCATGAAACAAATCATGTCAGCACAGTTAAACAGTTTTCGAGTACTTGTGTCTAAGCGTAAAACAGTTTGAAAGCAAGCATGTGTCTCATCCCAAAAGTTTAAAATAAGTATATAAAGAAGTTAAAAAGTGGGGCTATGAAGTTCACCTTAGTAGCAAGTAAGTTAATCCACGCAAGTAGTATGAACGGAGTATGTAATCGGAGATCTCATATAACGTTCGATTAGTTAATGTCTAACTGACATAAGTTAGTTTATTAATATAGCAACTATATTAACAGTGACGGTTTTCAAGAAAAATTCCTATTTCTCAAAAGTTTCTATTTTTGGAAACCTACTATTTATGGAAAGCTTCCACTTATAGTAAGTTTCTAGTTTAGGAAAGTTCGGGTTATAATTCTTCACAAAGATGTTGTACAATCTTGCCCAAACTTCGTTGCTATCATGCAAGTCACTAGAATGATCTGTTGTTACCGGGCGCCCAGGATTCTTGACCAGAATCTAAGTCATGGCATTCGAAATCCACAAGCGGTTCTCATAAGGCAACAAGGACCACCCTAGGCCACATGTAGCGGTGATATTTGTAGACTTTATACGTTATCTTTAATTATAACCATCACATAACAAATTATTAATGTACTTATTAATTATATATATAGGTGATAATATACTTAGTGTAATTTATGGTGTTACTATATAGTTAGGTTTATAAGTTATAATAATAGTATTATTCATTAATTAATAAACTATTATGCAATCTTATCATTATATGATACATATATAAGAATACACCTATGTGATACATACATATATATTCTTTATTATTATCCTACATGTATGTGTTTATAGCTATACGATATAAGTATATATTTTATGTATGTGTTACATATACATAAGTGTAAAGATGGTACTTATATATACACTTATTAATTTTCTTTTTATATTTACTAACCTTATATACTTACACAATACACACTCATACATCATGCACACGTACATATACATACATATATACACATACATATACACGTATGTATATATTTACATATACACACACACACATATATCTACAATGTATACATGTACATACATACGTATGCATGCATGCATGCATGCATGCATGCATGTATATCATTATCATTATTACTTATTAATCAAACTCATGCACATAAAATCATAGCTTTTATTTACTAAATATTTTTCTAGTTTATCTCATAACTTTTTATCAATCATAACCTAATAACTTATTAATCATTAACATAAAATCATAATCATAAATTAATTCTATAACTTATTCATAATCATAATCATAATTTCTAATCTCATTAACCATAATCCTTATTCTTAATAATTAACAAATTATTAATACTTCATAATCATACTTTTAACCTTAATCATAACCATTATCACTGATCATAATCTTTTATCATACTTTACTTTTTCATTACTTATGATCATTATCATCTAACATTATGATCATTCTTAACACATCTTATACATAATACTTATAACATAATACTTGTTCTTATTATAATTATTATTATCCATTCGAAATTCATATATACAAGTTCATATTAATTTACATAATACTTTAAAGTAATTTGATTAATAAGTAATATCTAGTTAGGGTTTTAGGGATACCTTTAGAGATTAAGATCAAGAGAATGGGTGTTGATTTCATTGCACAGAAACAGCAAGAACACATCAGCAATTTCGACCCAAAACAGATGGTTTCTTGGGTCTTCTTGATCACGAACAGCAGCAGCAAAAACCAGGAAAAAATGCAACAACAAGGGTTTGATGATGGGCTGTTATGGCTCGCAAACAAGCAGAAGAACAGCAGGTTGTTGGGCTGTTATGGTGGTCGAAACAAGAGGCTAAACAGCAGCTGGATCTTGGCAAAAGAAGGGCTTTTTTATGAGGGTTAAAGGCGACTGCAAGGAGCTGTAGAAGGTGTCGATTTGCAGGCTTGAATGGGGGATGTTATGAGTCAATTTGCAGGCTTGTGGAAGGCTGTTTTTAGTCGATAAAAGAAGAGGGAAAAGAGCTGGAAACAGTCGAATAATGCAGCAAGGAATGGGAGGGATCTTGTGATTGAATTTGTGGTGCAATTTAAGGAATAACTTGAGGCTTTATATAGGGAATTAATCAAGAGTTTGGATTAGGATTAGAGTAGGATTATGAATGACTTAGGGATCAAGATTTTATTTTTTTTATATCCTTGGCCGAAATTCTTATTAATAAATATATTTTTTTTCCGGCATTTAACTATCTATTTATATAATTTATATATATATTTTTTATGTAAATGTTACTTTTATTTAAATACATTTTATTTAATCATTTACTTATTAGTCCATGTCTTTAATTTAATTATTTAGTTCTCATTATTATTTTTAATCTACATAATTTGTCACCATTTAATATTATTACACACAGTTTATAAATATAAAAACACAGAAAGACATAAACTTACATTAATGAGAAATTTTGATCAAAGTTTTGTTAAATAAAGTTTATGAGCACAAAGTCCTAATAGTTGAACAGTATAAACAGAAATGGAAAATTGAGGGTCGTAATAAAAAAACTCCATATTTTGCCTAAAAAACTTCATATTTTATCCAAAAAAGTTGCTACGTTTTTTAAAAAAATTTCACCTCGGGTAAAAAAAATTCCTGTTTTCGCCACTCCCTTAGCCCTCGTGTTTTGCCCTGCATTTCGTCCTTATACAACACATTTCAGTGTTCGAATAAATGTGTTGTACTGCTATCTTTAATGGTTATAACTTGTTTAATTAAATAATATAGTGAGTCTTAATTTTAATTTTGTGATGATGTGTCTCATGAGTGCTAGTGATTTAATCATGAGTTACTACCAGAGGTGTTCATCGGTTCGGTTTTTGATTTTTCGGTTTATTCGGTTCGATTTTGAAACTTATAAAATCAAAACCAAAAACCAAACCGAAACCAGATTTAAATATCAAAACCATAACCAAAACTGAACCAAAAATCGAATTTGATTTCGGTTAAAACCGAAAATCACTAAAAATAAAAATCCTAACCAGCATAAACTTACATATAAATTAGAAATAATGGTTGTGGAATTAATTTAAGTATATATGATATATAACATGTTTATTGTTTAATAAAAATGTAATAATACATCAAATATAATATAAATATATAAATATTATAATTATAAATATGTTGTAAAATGTTATTAATTTGAATTCGGTTTTAATTCGATTTTCGGTTAACCAAATTTAAAATTTTCAAAACCAAAAGCCAAACCAAAAACCGAATTACGAATTTGATTTCGGTTTCGATTGATCCGAAAACCGTTTAAAAAATTCAATTTAGTTTTTTTTTTTTTTTTGGATCCGATTCGATATTCGGTTTGAAACTAAATGGTGCACACCCCTAGTTACTACTCCCGAGTTACTTTAAGAGAAAAAAAAAATGTGTTTATGTGATGTTGAGGAGAAAGCTTGTACCGGTTTGAAATGGTCTAAGAGCTCTCGTAACTAAAAATAAGGAAAAAAAAAAAAAAAAAAAGGAAAAGTAAATTAAAATAAGACCAACTTATTTCACTAGAGATTATACGCGAAATAAAACAGATCACGCAAATAAAAAATCGGTTTTGTTTTTATCTTCTTCTTTCATCTTTCATACTCCGTATATAAGTAACCAAATATCAATGGATGGAGGGAGTTCACAAATTATGAATTGTTCCCACATTTTATTTTATTTATTTATTTACAAATATATTTTAACCGCCCCCTGAAATCCTTATTTTTATTCGTTCCAATTAAAATTTGCAGACACAGTCCTACGATCCATGAAATTAATTTCACTAATCAATTTCTCAATTTTTGATTCCCAACGTACCGCCATGTATATCCCAATTTGATTTTGCATCCTCACGCTACTTACGGTATGCATCATTGTATCATAGCATATTTCAATCCTTTCTGATTTTGTTATATATTTCACATATAATCACAATGAATGAATGTATGAATGATTAATTTCGTTTATTCGTTTGTGAATTTTGCAGATATTTTAGGGTTATCATGTCATTAATTGTTGCTAGAACGGGTCGTCTTCTACAGCGTTACGACAACGATCTTCGCCTTGTTTCCGGGTATTTTATTTATCAAATTCAGTGAGCTTATATATAATTTTATCATATATAAATCTAAATATAAATATATATTACGAAATATCTGTATCTATTTAGCATTATCACCTCATTGACATTGTGTTCAAATTTGTTACGGAGACTATTTTTAAAAGTCGGTTTGAATGATTGATGAGGTCATAATTTAGAAATCAAATTAATGTTTTTGGTCAAGCAAGTAATATTAAGTTTAGTAGTTTATTGAATTCAATGTTTTGATCACCAGATTTAGTTCCAATGTTCACCATAACTTAATTTAGGATGATAAACCTATAAACCTACTGTATTAATTGGGGATATAAAGGTTTATTTCAAGATAATATAGCAAAGTTTACACCTTTAGTCCTTTATCTTTCTAAAATGTACATATTCAGTCAGTATTGAGTTTTTACCTAGCTGCACCTGCTGGATGGTTTCCCCATATTTTTCTATAAAATGTAGACTACCATGCAAGTGAGTCTTAAACAACTTGCTATCTTATCTTCCCACCGCAATGTCCTACTTGGATTGTTATTGCAAGAAGAATTAACTATAGTAGTGTGTTGACAATTGACATATGTGGATAACTATATATATATATAAAAAAAAAAAAAAAAAACTTTGTTGAATAGGACAAGATATGGAAAGTTTTTTATTCAAAAATGGCTGTTACCTTAGACAAGAAAGCTTGTGTTTTATAAAGTGTAAAGTGGATGGGCTACAATACTGAAAAGTGAGGTCATGTAGCCCTTGTTTGTTGAATTATTGTTCAATTTAAGTTTTCTCCATACCCCGCGAGTGCGTGATTGGGTATTGTTGTTGTTGACTTAAAAATTGGATGTAATTTATCAAGAGATGTTTAGGAGGGGAAAAAATAGTTAAAAGAGCACAAATTTAATCAATTAATGTAAAATTAGTCAAATTTAGTTGTATTTTGTTGCTTAAAAGGTGAAACATATATACACTATGGAGTTTGCTTTTTAAAATGGGCCGAGTACTTGGTTTAGAAGTTGCCCATAGCATTCTCAAGTCTTTCAACGTGCTAAATTGCTTTATTGAAACAAAATGGATTATTTCCTAAATAACAGTTGTTTTCTACTTAAAATTTATATATTTTTTTTGAAAAGCAATCAACTATATAAAATATAAAAGGGAAAACAGGATGTACAAAGCAGTTTGCATGTTTACAAAGCTCCAACAAGCAAACTGAGAATATGACTAAATAAAACAGTAGGAATACAACATGAAGTATACAATTT
The DNA here is from genome assembly GCF_046630445.1 of Rutidosis leptorrhynchoides. NCBI lineage: Eukaryota > Viridiplantae > Streptophyta > Magnoliopsida > Asterales > Asteraceae > Rutidosis > Rutidosis leptorrhynchoides. The sequence continues at coordinate 78,768,854 of NC_092340.1, read as the reverse complement.
TCACACCATTTAGACACTGAACGACCCACAGAAGGGAGCTTCATCATCCTGGGTCCAGGTTATTAATGCGAGGGTTACCCGAACAGCTTGGGTGAAGAAGCCACTGATGCCATCCAATATGATTTTTCTCGAATGATAATTAATCCACTCGAATGACTAAACTTGTACCTCATTAACGATCTTTGAAGAGGCCAAGCAACGTTGCGGAAGACCTTATGATTTCTATTTTTCCAAATGAGATATGGCGTGATGCATTCGACGGTTTGCCATATCTTTTTGGGTGTTCCTGAACCCGCACCAAAACCAAAACCATTGAATAAATGATCGATACTTACATTGGATGGAAAAATCAACCCACAGATCTTTCCAAAAGAGTACTTCTTATAGTCTTATCTGAACCAAAGACAAAAACTGGATTGTTTTCTATTTATTTATAGTCGTATTTGACTAAATTATAAGGTTTTACGCCATGTACTTCTTATGTGTTGCAATGTCATTGGTATATTTTTATCTGAAAGCAGAGAATCAAGTGCAAAAAGTGGCTTACCATAGACAGTTTTCATACCAGTTCTTATAAGCTACCATGATTGTTATTTGGTGTATGCTTACAATCATGATCTGTACAACAGGTGTATTCCATTTAGACTGTCGAAGACTAACAACCAGAACAAGATACAAGTACTGATGGTATCTTCACCAAACCGTGATGACATGGTATTCCCAAAGGTACGTTCACTATGGTTACTTTTTATGTAAAGTAGAGGTGGGAAACGGGCGGGTTTGTGTTGTGGGTCATATTGGATATTTGGATATGGGTTAAAAAGTATGACTTTTTAGTGGCGTCAAAAGGATTGGGTTGATCCACAAACTATTCTTGTAAAAAATAATCCAAATTTTTAATATCTTCAATGTGCTAACATGATCATAAAGTCTATTATCACATAGTTAGCTAACTTTTCTAAGTAAGTGATCTAGAAGGTTTATAGATTTATACATTCGACTACACTTAGGATGACACTACACGTTTGGCTTGTTTCTTTTCAGTTATCCAGTTTAACCCAAATGACCCATTTGAGATATAACTGTTATAACATATCCCAAGTCTACCCATTTATAGCTCAATGTTTTGAACTGATTCCTTGTGACGTTACTTATTATAGGGTGGATGGGAGAGTGATGAGACAGTTGAAGAAGCTGCATGTCGTGAAGCTTTAGAGGAAGCTGGAGTAAGAGGAATCCTTAAAGTAGGTTGCATCTGCTGTGCATGTTAATTATTACTAGTGATCGTAAAAATTTTATTAATACCATAATACTGGTTACTAATGTGTCATACTTGGGCGTCAATGATCACTTTACTTTGCAATTGTTGACCGTGGTAATCTAATAAATATAGTCAGTATAAACGTTTTGTCTCCTGGGAACAAGCATATAAGAAGCCTTTGGTTTTGTGTTTTGGACCCGATCATCTGCTTATTGCTACTGAAGTTTCAATAGTAATTATAGGAGTCAAATACTGAATTTTGGATAATCAGTTCCATCCTCTTCCAAAATGACTACGCAAGGGGTAGAATAATGTTATCGTTTCTTTTAATTTAGTTTAAGACTTTTACTTCCATTTAAAAGCGCCCCCTTTCCATTACAATTATTTGTTTTGGTACACAAATGTATAAGTTATTATATTTTCTTTTTTATTCGTAACTGTAGCTTAAGCACATTCGAACGCTTTCTTCAGCAAGCCATTTATCATGGATGATCATCTAATTACGATCATTCAGTATAAATAATCACTTTCGAAACTCACGCCTGAACACCCTTTTAAGACTGTTGTTTGATGTATAGGAAAATCCGCTCGGAGTATGGGAGTTTAGAAGCAAGAGCAAACAAGAAGCTTGTACCAGTGAAGGCGGATGCAAGGGTTACATGTTTGCGTTAGAGGTGACCGAGGAGCTTGAATCATGGCCAGAGCAAAACAACCGAAGCAGAAAATGGGTAACTATTTACATGCTCTTCTCTAATTTGAAAATAACAAAAATAAAAGTTAGAAGGTTTTTCTCTGTTCGGGCTACCCGGGAGGGCGAGTAATCTCACTCCATTCTCCCGTGTACGCAACCCAGCAAGATTACTCCTGGCTGTTTCCAACCCTTCTCTGGCCACCACAAAATATTTGTTCTGAACAAGATTCGAACCTGAGACCTCTAAGGAACTCAAGACCCCAACCACTGGCCTATTTTTTAACTTGAAAAAATTAAAGATTTATATTTGTAACGGGACACAGGTGTCGATTGAGGAAGCATTTGATTTGTGTCGATACGAGTGGATGCGCAATGCACTGACGGTATTTGTTAAGGTGATGGAAAAGGGAAAAAACAAGACTGAACATGAGATGACAGTAGAAGTAAAAGATGATCACGCAACGACACAAGAAGGCGAAGATTGTCAATTAATGTCGACAAATTGCCATGTAAATGGACCTGTGACAACGAGTACTTCATACGGCATCATGCTTCTTGCTAGCATTTTCTTATAGCTTGCTAGCACCTCATGCTTGTCGAAAAACGCCACCTCACTTGTTTATGGAGTGTGGGTTGGTGAACAAGCTACAAGAAACGCTCGTTGAATATCTAATTGTTTTTCTTGCACATATATTTAGAGACGTGTAGCATGTTGTGTAGAAAATTGTTAAGTTTTATGTTTTAATAACAAAAGTTAGTACAGTTCTAACTAGATACTACTGCAACTTACAACTAAAACTTCAATCGGAAACTTCGCACCACCGTCGTCTCAGCCTGCTGGTGGGTTGTTGGTACTCGTTTTGGGAAGTGATTTTTGTGTACTTCGTCGTTTTTTCGAATGTGTGTTATTTAAGTCAGTAACTTTGCTCCGATGAGGGAGTTTCAGTCCGGTTTCCTGCTCGGGCATGGTGGCTCCCCCCTGCCATCATTGTGGCGGTTCTATTTGGTGGTATGGCTTGTGTCTCTTGTCGTTTTGTGGGATCGGTTCCCAATAGTGACTGTGTTTTCTATTTTTGGGTCACATCAGATCTTGGGTTTCAATGGTTTATGTTGGTTTGTTCAATTTTGCTCTTTGTTTATTGGTTACAAAGGATGTTGGTTTGTGTTCATGTTTGTAATTCTAAACCTGCTCTCCTTTTTTTCTCCTTGTACGACGTGTTTTGTTTCTAGATTTCCTTTTCTCGTGTTCACCTTGTGTCGCTGATCTTCCTCCTGGATGTTATCTCTTTTCCGGGTTCGCTTTTGTGGTACTGTGGTTATGCTTATGGATGTGACTCATGGGTTTCGTGGATACTTTTTCAGTATCCATTTGTCAGTTTCAATCCGCAATGGCGACATTCAAGATTAAGTCGGGTTACTCATCGAGTTTGGTTATGAGGATATTGCACTGTGATTGCAACCTTATTGTTTGTTAGATGTAGTTAGGATTATTCCTTGTTCGGTGGTGGCTGATACCGTTTGGTTGCAATCGAGTCAGGGTTCGGGCCTTTGATAAGATCTTGTTGTTAGGGGAATCTCAAATGTAGTTTCACGTGATAGTTTTCAATTCGATTGATTTTGTTCATTGTATTGGGATGTAATTTAGATTCCATACATTTGTCAAAAAAGATCGTAGGATTATCAATTAAATAAACTGTCATTACTGACTAATTATTATCGTAAGAATAAGATATCATTTAGATCTATTTTAATTTAAATTCCCGTTTTATAAAACAAAAAATAGCACTAGAGATTATTGACACATTATATAAAATTAAATTAAATTAAATTAAATTTATGGTTAAAAGAAAATGTAAAACAGCAATACTAACACATAAAATTATAATTATATTTATAATCAATAATCAATAATCAACTGTCAAATATAAAAAGCAAAACATGTTCGAATATAAAAGACTCATTTCGGTAAAACTTATGTGAAACTCATAATCATATATGCTATGATATCATATATACTGTAGGTAATAAATAAATAAATTAAATTACAACATACTGTGTGTTAAAATATGAGTGAATTAGTTAATTCCGTTACTCTATCCATTAATTAATTTATTTATTAAAATTAAAAATGGAAAAGAAATATTTGCTAAATGATAAGCTGAAAACAGCTTGTCTCCACAGCTTATCGCCCCCTTGTGCCGTACCAGTCATATTTCCCGGCCATGACGGCCACTCTTATCATCAAACCACCACCGTATTCCGCCTCATCTCCACCACCTCCACCGCCACCACACCTCCTCAACGCTTCATATTTCCGTCTACGAAAGCCATTTTTCACCGGACGCAACTCAATTTCCTCATTTCCATTTCACAACCACAACCACAACCACAATTTCTCATCTCTCACAGTTTTCAGCGCCATCGCCACCGGTCCGGACCGAGTCACTCGTTTCGACAGTCAGGATTCAGAAACTGACCTAATTTCAACATTCAATGACAGAATCCTTAAGGATCAGTTCACTAAACGGAATTCCGGTAGGTATAGCTCGGACTCAAATTCCGGCTCCGGCTCCGGTGCCGAAGTATCGGATGAGGAGGTTGATAAGTATATTCAACTGGTGAAACAGCAACAACAGCGTGGTTTACGTGAATTGAAAAAAGGTCGTTTCCGTAATACTAATAATAACAATAATAATGTTAATGGTGATTCAAATAGTAGTAATGATAGTGATGGTGGATTTAGTTATAAAGTAGATCCGTTTAGTTTAGAAGAAGGTGATTATGTTGTGCATAAGAAAGTTGGAATTGGAAGGTTTATGTCAATTAGGCCTAGTATTCCAGAAGGTTCTACTACTCCAATTGATTATGTTTACATTCAGTATGCTGATGGTGTTGCTAAGCTTCCTGTTAAACAAGCGTCTCGGTTTCTCTATCGTTATAATCTGTAAGTATTACTTACAGAGTATTACTTTATTTATATACATTGATTGATTGATTATGATGATTTTTAGGGTCAAGTGTCCAACAATGTATCAAAATTTACCATAAACTCTATTGTATGTTACAACTTTTAGAGGTTGTATTATGTTTATCTGTCTATCTAAACGCTTATAATATGTAAATCGGCAAGGAGACACCGGTCTTGTTAATGTGGCAGAGTGCATGTCAGCAAAAATACCGTTACGCTATATTGTTTGGTTAATTTGATACATTTGTAGACACCTAAACTATAATTTGATATCTTTTACTGAACTTAAATGGTGTGTTTGGTTGGTTCGATGGTTATTTGTAGTCCGAATGAAAGTGGAGCGCCTCGGGGATTGGGGAGATTGAAGGATACAAGTATTTGGGAGAAGAGGAAGGTTAAAGGGAAGGTTGCAATTCAGAGAATGGTGGTTGATTTAATGGAGGTTTATTTGAATAGGTTAAGATTAAGGAGACCTCCATACCCTAAAAATCCTGCTATGGCTGAATTTGTTGCTCAATTTCCTTATGAGCCTACACCTGATCAGAAACAGGCGTTTATTGATGTTGAGAAGGATTTGACAGAAAGAGAAACACCGATGGATAGATTGATTTGTGGAGATGTTGGGTTTGGGAAGACAGAAGTAGCTCAACGAGCACTTTTTTGTGTTGTTTCTTCTGGGAAACAGGCAATGGTGTTAGCACCGACTATTGTTTTGGCTAGACAGCATTTTGGAGTTATCTCAGATAGATTTTCGAAGTATCCGAACATCAGGGTTGGGCTTATGAGCAGATTTCAGGTTAGACGGTCTTCTTTAACTCTCGTTGTTTATTAGATCATGTGGCTTATTTGAGATGAAATGAGCATTATAATTTGCTGTATATTCTGGTATATTATACTTTATATTGTTAACTGTTAATGGTAATAGGATACACTTTCATAACCATAGATACTAAGTTATATGGTCTATATATGATATGATATGCATTTTTAACATAACCCTAAATGGTTGAAGTATGAAGACTTGTCCATCATATATTGAGAAATTGGTCATAAATTAGAGGTGGCACAATGGGCGTGAAAATCCATATAATTCAAAAATTATTGCAGTTCCTTTTTGTAATACTTATTTGAACATTTGACTAATGAATGTGATAAATTTGGTATTTATTTAATGTATTATAATAAACCAAATATATAAGTTTGATCCGATTAAATAAGACTTTAACCAAGTTTCAACCCATTTGACAAGCTTCCTTAGGTAAATTTTTTGACTCAACCCATTTGAGACAAAACACGACCCAAATTGACCCAATTACAACTTAATCTGTTGAGACTAGTTTCTTGATACTCAACTAGCTACAATGCTATGGACCTAACCTTTTACAACATGCAGACCAGATCAGAAAGAGAGGAGTATTTTCATTTGATCCAAAATGGCGAGCTGGATATTATTGTCGGAACTCACTCGCTTCTTGGAAGCCGTGTCACATATGATAAATTAGGGCTTCTTATAGTTGATGAAGAACAGGTTTGCCTTCTTTGCCTTTTACATATTTTGTTGTGGCCATTTGATCTTTTAATATACAGATTTTATCAATGCAAAATGAGATAAATAAATTAATCATGTGAATAACACGTGTCTTTGGTTTGCAGAGATTTGGTGTCAAACAAAAGGAAATGATTGCTTCAATGAAAACTTCTGTTGATGTTCTTACTCTTTCTGCAACACCTATTCCAAGAACCCTGTATTTAGCATTAACTGGATTTCGTGATTGCAGGTAATACCATAGAGTGTTATCTAATGATTATTTTTTATAACAACTAGATTAAACTTGTGTGTCGTATAATCACATGTTCTTTTCATTATTTTTTTGTCATTTCTCAGTTTGATCTCAACACCACCTCCTCAAAGAATTCCAATAAAAACACATCTTTCAGAATATAGTGAGGAAAAGGTCATATCAGCAATCAAATTTGAATTAGAACGTGGAGGCCAGGTTTTTTATGTTTTGCCAAGAATTCAAGGTAACCTTATTTGATAGTTTGATCTAATTAGCCATTCAAATGCTTCAGACTTTATGTTTTACTATTCCAAGTTAAACTTTGAATTATAGACTTGCTGTTTCTTGGTAATATAATTATAATTAGACGGTATTTATTACAATCTACAGGTCTTGAAAAGGTGACGGAATTTCTTGAGAAGTCTTTTCCAGATCTTGAAATTGCTCTTGCTCATGGACAGGTAAATCTTGTTCTGTTACCATATGCATAACTTAGCATTGTGTATTTACCTGCTCATGCATAAAAATACATCGTCTTGTTACCAATTTATCCTTATGTATTTTTTTGTGCAGCTATATTCAAAACGGTTAGAGAAAACCATGGCAAGATTTGTCGATGGAGAAATCAAGATTCTAGTTTCGACTAATATAGTAGAAAGTGGGCTTGACATTCAAAATGCTAACACCATTATAATCCAGGACTTTCAGCAATTTGGCCTGGCTCAGCTCTATCAGGTTGATAGCTGAAAAAACTATGTCAAATAAATTAAACAGGTCAAAAGTTGTAGTCATATTTCAAAACATTAATTATCTATAAACAATTTCTAAAAATGGACCTAAGAGTTGCAAATTACCCATTTTGACATTTTATCCATCTTACCCATTTTGACACCTACAGTCTGTAGGACTGTACGTGATGATATGTATTTCTAATCTTTTCTTGTTTGATAACTTTGTTGATGTAGTTGCGTGGAAGGGTAGGAAGGTCGAATAAGGAAGCACATGCTCATCTTTTTTACCCCAATAAATTGTTACTTTCTCCAGAAGCACAGGTAATATAACGAACTAATATAAATTCTAAATTGCATGACATGTAATATTATAATATTATAATACTTTTACAGCACATACATAATTAGTGACTTTAAAATAGTATTATATTAAATTTGATCATTTGCAATAATACAGAAAAGGCTTGCAGCTCTTGAAGAATGTGGTGACCTTGGTCAAGGGTTGCAACTTGCAGAAAGAGATATGACTATAAGGGGTTTTGGTAATATTTTTGGTGTGCAACAAACAGGGGATATAGGCAACGTAGGCATTGATTTGTTTTTTGAAATGCTTTTTGAGAGCTTATCCATGGTATCTATGATGTTTTTATCTTATTGGTTATTTTGTAAATATGACTGCTTTGTTCCACTAAACCTAACTACTAAATCTTACTTTTATTATAACTAGGTTGATGTACATCGAACACGTCCGGTTCCTTACAAATCCGTAAAGGTACACACTGATATATATGTTATGCTAGATACTATCTGCAAGAACATTTTGACTTTAAGAGACCCGATTATTTATGCGTTTCAGTTATCGAGATTTTGGAGAAGGGGTTTAATGGGTCGAACATGTCAAAATTAACTTACATGTATTCAAATTTACGGGATGGTTTTGTCTAGCCCAATGTTTCTTGGCAAATGACCACCTTTTTCTCAGTCTGTATCAAGTAATCTGAGTTTAGGTGCCACTATGTATTGTAATTTCCATTTTTGTTTCCTTTATTATATAAGGCAGGCCTAAAAAAAAAAAAAATGTATTCAAATTACAATATCCTAATTTGTTGTGAAAGAATATCTTCTTATGTTAGTAATTCAGTTTTTGCAATATTATTCGATACATTGAACCAACCAAACTCGCTCATTTTGCTACTGGTGAGACGCATGTATACCTTTATGGCTTTATCACTAGAAGGCTAGAATACATGACCTCAACAATTGGGCATATCTAGTTATAAACTAGTAAATATGTTGCCCACTTTGTTAGGCAAAAAAAAAAGCCCAAAAAAGAGAAAAAGAAAAAAGAGACGGGGATAATGTCAGCAACAACAAAGAAAAAAGACATTTTACCCCCGTGAACAGTAAATCCTCAACCATAATTAATATATGTGTATAATGAGGGTAACGGGGTCTAGCTGAGGTATTATTTTTTTAGTCATGTGCTGAGTCTTAACTGTATTTTGTTTTATGTCAGCTTGAGTTAGATATCAATCCTCGACTATCTTCTGAGTACATAAATTATTTGGATAATCCAATCGAAGTAGTTAAAGATGCAGAGAAAGCCGCAGATAAAGACACGTGGAATTTGGTTCAATTTACAGTCGATTTAAGAAGACAGTATGGTAAAGAGCCTTACGCCATGGAAGTTTTACTCAAGAAACTTTACGTGAAAAGAATGGCAGCAGATATAGGGATCACTAGAATCTATGTTTCTGGAAAAACTGTCGTAATGATGACAAATATGAGTGAACAAGTGTTTAAGATGATACGAGACGCCATGCTTTCAGATGTTCATCGCAATATGCTTGTTTTTGAAGGAGAAGAAATAAAGGTACAAAAGATTTATATTTTACAAGTTAATCTTATTTTTAGGGGATATCTACACAGCCAATTTTTATCCATACACAACCAAACAAAGCAATGCTTTGAAGTGTTGTACAATACAACACTGAAAAACATGTTTGGTTGTGTATGGATAAATAATGGTTGTGTACATATATCATCACCCAATTTTTAAGGTTGCAAGATGGGCACGGGTTTTGTTTATCAGGTGGGTTGGGCAACACCTTAAAAGTAGTATGTTTTAGTGCGGGTTAAATTGGTTGTGTTTACCTCAGTGTTGTAAACTCCCCGATTAATGCCGAGTACTCCGTGAGTACTCCTTTTTAAGAACCGGCCGAACTGATTTTCCAAAATCCGAGTAATTAATTGATAACGATGGTGAATGGGTCAAACTTGGATCTAGTCAGTCAAAGTCAATATTGGTCAACATATTAATATAAATTTAAATTAGAATTTGAAAACCTTTTGAACAAATGAGGATCATATTTATGTTTCTATAGAAATATGTGAACGTTTATGGATTTCTTGTATTTCTAGACAAATATGTTAACATTTATGTTTATGTTTATGGATTTCTAGGCAAATATACACATATAATTTTGAAACTTATTATTTAAATGTCTGAAAGTTTTAAAACGATTACTTCCGAGTTGCCGATTACTCCCTCAAAAGTCCCGACCGAGTACCGAGTAGTGATTTTTGCAACCTTGGTTTACCTGGAAATTCAATTTACTTCCGTGTTAAAAAATTACTCCGTACTTAGTTAGCATGTCAAATACGGTTACAAAAACTTTATTATTAGAACATTAATGTTATCTTCTAAGTAAGGGATTTGAAGGGGTTGTATGCTTTAGAATTTTGTTTTGGATTTGTGGGTGATTTTCAACCTGTTTGACCCATTTGACCTATTACAGATAAAACAAAACCTAGCATATCAACCCATTTATAATTAAGTTAATCAAAATGGCCACCTCTATTCTGTTACTTGTTAGATTTCATATCTGAATGGATGAATCGGTAATCTGTTACAGGCGGAATTACTTATAGATCTACCAAAGGATCAGCTTCTTACCTGGATCTTTCAGTTGCTAGCCGAACTTCATTCTGCGTTACCTGCCCTTATAAGATACTAATGGAGCTGCTGAAGGTATGCTCGCCATAAGCAATCAAGATGTATTGTATACGATGCAATAGCAAGCAGCTCGGTATGAAACCTAACCTAAGTTAAGCTAACTAAACCGAACATTGCATATTTTGTCGTGCGGGTTAAACCTGATGTTGATCCTTCTAAGCCACTTCAAATTGGTCTGTGCCCTTCTGATGAATCATCAATACATTCAGCGATTGCAGGAACCTATTTCTAAGTCACTGATCAGTGGGCAAGCAGCCCACATATCCACATATCCTCTGTGGATGGTGGCATGATTCATGTAGATGTAGTATACATGAATGTATCTGTAACTAATTAGCTCAATTACTGGCTTATTGTAATTATTATGATCATAGAATTTTTATATTTATTTATTATTTAACATGGGATTTAAAGTATATTAATATTAATATGAAAAATCACATACAAATTTTGTTCAGTATGCAGGATTGCAGGCTAAATAAAAATGTGACAACAGAGCAGCTAGCTCCAGTTGGTCAAATGGTCTATTAATATGAAAAATCAACCTAAAAATAACGAGTATTTCTTATGACAACTTCAGGTCATAAGTGTTCATATGTTTGTTTCGCATGGCGATTTTTAAATCATAAATTATTTACAAATATTTACAAATTACGTATCTTCTCTACCATTTACAAACCATGTGGCTTATTGCCACATGGCTCTCATCCACTAATCTACCACCTCACCATACATTTGTCACACTCCTATTGGCCATTCAAATCCACATCACCATCCCTACAAACACGACACGTGGCATCTGAACCACAAAAAACCCTCGGTATTATTTCAGTTTTTCAAACTTTTATACATAATATTGTAACCGTCGCATCTTCCCTCTTCCCTCCTATCCATCGCCGCTGTCGCAGCCATCTAAACACTCACGCAGAAAAAAACCCTAATCGCTATACACAAATCGCCGTAGAAATCCCTTAATCGATTCCGATTCTTCTCTCAAAATCCAACATCTAAAATGTCTAATAATCTTCTACATGTAACAAGATGATTCCGATTCTTTGTGTAAATAAAGCATTTTCTTTCCTACAATCGACAGATTCCCATTCATTTGAAACCCTAAAAATATTAACATCTCATAACTGTGATATGTTTTCTGGTTCACGATGATGCTTATGCGAAGACGCATAATCAATCCGAATCATAATCCGGCGATTCAAATAGCCATGAAGACGATTGTTGGAAGGTATGTACATGTCTTATAAGAATTCGTAATTTACTACAGTATTTTAATTATCATTCTACCAATCATTAATTTTATAGGGTTTTTTCTACGCGATTTGGATTCAAAGCAAAAGTCATTTTCATTAGGGTTTCAACATTATGTAATCAAAATTATTTTTTCCCCTTCTAAGATGTTTTATTTCGACTTATATTGAATCAGCTATTTAATTTTGATATTCTGAATTCATGATGATTTTGGTGTTCTATTAGAAGCATTCAGTCAACTCTCTAAGTTTAGAGTTTGATGATTTTTATCAAATTCCATATTCGGACATTTATCTCAAGCGACTCATGTGAGGTAATATCCTATAACTTTATCATAATCATAAGTAATATTAGTATTAATATTAATCGCAACAAGTTTTTATTTTTTCATCTTTAAGGCAATTTATTTTATATGTGAATTTATTATGAGTGATATTGTGAGTAGTTTTGCCGTTGGTTTTTATCATTGTAGCAATGCAGTTGATGCAGAAACCATCCATGCTTATATTGCATAGCACTAATGGAATGTTTAGTTTTATCGAATGCATAATCAGTTAATACAACTGTGATGCACCGTCACCTTAACCGTCTACAAGGTTAACCAAACCCACTCATTTTGACACCTCTAATACTCCGTTTGAAAGACCAACCAATGTGTCTCTGAAACAGTCAACGACCTCCCATTAATAATGGATTTTATGTTCAGTATTCTTTTAATCAAATAATAGTATCATTTTCTGATCATATTAAACACATGAATTATAATACTAATAAATAGCCACAATGTTAACAGGACAACCCAACCCACTCATCTTGCCAGCTCAATTTTTTAGTGGTTTGCCTAGGTCGAATTCAATTTAATTTTCATTGCTCAGGTACAGTTTTTTATTTTCTTAAGTGAAACTGACATTATTGATCTGTTTATACTCTATCAAGGGTCAATTTGAATTGCCCTTTATGAATCAAAAATTATGAACTTCATAAATTTTTATGTGTCTTAGTAACAACATAAGATCTTAATTTAAATTGCTCATTACGAATTTTAATGTTGGCTCATTGGTAGAAAGAACATGGTTATTATATTATACGCTGTTATTAAATGTTGGATTTTATGTTTTATTTTGTTTGCAGTATGATAAAGTATGATTAACTTGTGTTTTGCTCATATGAAAACATAACCAGAAGTCTCATTCATGTGGTTAGGCCACTCCAACTCATTTCTGGTATAATAAAAGTCTTCTCCTTTATTGACTAATAATAAGTTTTTATTACAGTTATCTTATTAGTTATCTTATATCTTATATTTTTGTTCATATACATCTCATAACTTGATTAAATCAAAAATAGGAGCCATGCTAGATGTTTGGTAAACGTGTTGCTTTGGAGTATTCCTTATAATATACTATATCTCTTAATCATGATGTAACTTAAAGAATGGGTAAACGGGCAGGTCCCGTCACAAGGACAAAACATGCTATTTTCAAACCAATTCAAGTTGTAAAGGTCGGTTCACAAGGTAAAACAGTTAGAGTAGTACCTCATCGATCGGGTTCCATTGTTAGGATTTGCCCATGTCTTTTGTATCTCACTTGTGCATTTTTTCTGATCCAACTTCTATTGTTGTTGACATGAAAAGTTGGGCGGGTTGGATCACCTACACATACTGGAATAGGTCACAAACACAATAATGAGAAATATGTAATTTAACATCTACAAAGTTACATGGAGTTAAACGCTCCATGTAACTTTGTAAATAACTCTAAATTAACTTCAATTTTTAGTGGTCGTTGTTTGTCTCTCACTGTAAACCAAATAAAAAACATCCTCATCTCATAAATAGATAAGGGGTTGTTACACGGTTGATTGTGTCCAACATCTAATTGAATTAACAATTGTGCTACAAATGTAAGTTACACTATAAATAGCTGACTTAAAGATTTCTCGCATTACAAGTTCATTATATATTATGTTATGATTATGGTGTATGTACATGTATATGTATATCATAGATAATAGTTGGATTATAATAAGTTTCTTGATATATTATGTGCACACATCTGATGGGAGTTTGCTAAAAACTCCTGTAATATGTAAAATACAACTGTGATTTAGGTATAACTGATTTGGTGATGCATGCAAGAGTGAAGGTGTTATCACATCGTAAAATGGTAAAAAAAAAACAGTAGAGTGGCTCACGAGGTGTCTCATTTCTATTACACATCCTTAATATGCTTATTTATTTAAAACTTTTATGTGTTACTACTGTGAACTTAAAGTTTAAGTACAAACTTAGATGTAGGTATTGATGTGTTTATCTTTAATTGCATAAGGCTTTGATGTGTTCATCTGTATGACACACTTAATAAGAAGTACCAGTCATGACCAATTAATTTTCTAAAGCCTCGGATTTATGGTAAGACTTAGGTACATTATACTCTGTTGTTTAATTTGTTTATTTATACTCTGTTTGTAACCATGAGAACGTGGCAACGATCAACAACGCTCAATTAGCGCTCACCCAACTTATGCCTTGAAAAACGTCGTGCTCTATGTGGCACTTGTCATGATGTCGGTTGTATTCCTGTTATTAAGGTATATACTATGTGTTATATTTCGTTACAATATTATTTTATTAATTGATCCAATGGATGATAATTTATGTGTTACAATCTGCATGATTTTTTGGCATTTGTCTTTAAATATGGGATGAACTTATATATGATTGAAGTATACTGATATGTTTGCATTTAAACTTGATGATTGATTTATCTAAAAATCAATTTATGTGAGACATGTGTTCGTTCGTTTAATACTCTTGGTAGTCAACATAATATGATTATTCCTTGCTACTAATATGTCATGTACTATTACAATAGGAAGTGGACTTGAAGCAATTGTATCAATGGGGAAGCAAAACAAAAGAACATCTCGATAATAGTCACGGTGTTATGAATGGAGGAGCGCATGTAATATAACTGCCTTTGTACAAAAAGTACTTCTTTAGGTGTTATGAATGGATTGCATGTAATTTATTATAGTCTAAACATGTAGTATATAATAGTTAATGGCCTGTTTAAAAAGTACGGAGTAGTATTTTACGGATTAGTTAACTATAAAAGTGCTCAATTGTGCAGCCTGTATTTTGATCTCTTATTTGTGCATTTTGTATAATTATTATTTTGGCACAAGCATATTAAATATCTAAAATTTAATCTTTTACTAATGCTTATGTGAAGATAAGAGGATGGCAAATATCATTAAAAGTGGTGGCATTCCCAATTAGTTAACTATAAAGGTGCTCAATTTTACCGCATGTATTTTGGTGTATTATTTGTGGATTTGTGATTAATTATTATTTTGACATAAGCATTTTAAATATCCAAAATATAATCTTTTACTAATGTTTATGTCAAGATAAGAGGATGACAAACTTTAAAAAAAAAATCATTTAAAGTAGTGGACATTGTGACATAATGAAAACTTTAATATGTGGTAATTGGTTGACTTTGCTGTGACAGACGGAGAAGTCAAAGACCCAAGGATGTGATATAACTCTGATATATAAGAGGTGGTGTGGTTAAGGTTTTTAAAAATTATGCATTATGATGTCCTACATTCTTTCTTGATGTCATTTATAGATATCTTATCAGTCTCAAATGGTGTATTATAAAAAGAATATAAGATGTACAAGAAAAAATGGGTCAGTTTGCCCTCATCTCATGTGGCTTACTTAAATTTATAGATTATTATAATTAGGGTTTCTTGATTGTAATTGTACCATATAACTAATCAGTATTAATACTTATGTTCTCGAAAACTAATTTTTAGATTTAATCCATCACTAAATAGATTTCGATTCATGTACTCAAATAGGTTTTAATTATGTTAATGAGAGTCTGTGTATGAATTCCTTTTTTTAACAAATAGGTTTTGCTATGAGTCTTTTGATCGTCTGATTAATTAAGAGACAAATATAAACTGATAAATGGTGATGAAGATTTTGCTTGTCAGTGTTTATAAATGTGTGTAGTTCTTTTTTGCTAATTAACTGATAATGAAAGTTTTGCTGTTCATTATTTATGAGATTTTGTAGTTCATTTTTTCTAATTGATTAGCTTGATATCATCTACTAAAATTATGAACATCCAAAAATCATTTTTTTTTTAACAGATGGGTCCAAAAATCAATCTTGATATCTGATATGCATCATACGGGTCAATTGTGATCAGCTATATGAAGTCATTAACTGGAAAGGGGTCAGATGGGTTATATACATTGTTTCGATTATTATTGTAATAACTGGAAAGGGGTCAGATGGGTTATATACTCTGTTTCGTTTATGATTGTAATAACTGAAAAGGGGTCAAATGGGTTATATTTGGGTTTTGCAGACAGTAATAAAAAGAGGGAAGCTGTTTGCAACACATGTTGTAGCAAATCTTCTGGCAAGTTTTCAGATCGAAGAGTACATTTTTGAGGTATGAAAATCTTTAGTATAGGGTGTCAAAATGGGCGGGGCGTAATGTGACGATCGCTCCAAATTCATATGGACGAACACGTCATTCATCGATTTCATTGCGAGGTATTTGACCTCTATATGATACGTTTTGTAAACATTGCATTCTTTTCAAAAGGTACACAATAAATGAATATCAATTTCTAAGGTTTTCAACGTTTGATGATTTCTACATATAGACAATCGCCATAAATAATAGTTTACCATAATACATCGGTTGACAATGAAGTCAAAATAAGATACACGGTGATGATTTTGTGAATGCAAAGTTTTCTTGAATAAAGCATGTATGACTCCATGCACATAGCTTGTATCACATATAAGCAAACAGCGGAAGACTTCTAGAAACCTGAGAATAAACATGCTTAAAAGTGTCAACACAAAGGTTGGTGAGTTCATAGTTTTAATGTTACGCATAATCTGTATATAAAGGTGAATCACAAGTTTTCAGTTATTTCATCCAGAAACGTTTATCAAAATATTCTACGAAATTGAGCACCCTGGTAACTAAACTTAACGTATATATATTTTGTACCCTTTGTATAATCATTTTAATAATACACGCAAACCAACGTGTACGCTTCTCAAATAGCATACGTCCGTTAAAAGGCTAGTGCTCTAGCTCGGACGGGGATATCAAGCCCTATGGATCCATATACTACTACTCGCGCCCACCAGTTCTTATAACTGGCAGTTACTAGTTACCAAAGCTAAGGGATTTTCGATTCAAACTCAGTGTAGAATTTAGTATGTACTTGTATCCATTGCGTTTAAAATAAAGTGCATGTATTCTCAGCCCAAAAATATATATTGAAAAAGCAATTAAAAAGGGAGCAAATGAAACTCACGCATATAAATATTGTAAAACAGTTAATAAAGCATTTGCATGTATTCTCAGCCCAAAAATGTAAAGGGTAAAAAGGGAAAATGAAACTCACGCATATAAATATTGTAAAACAGTTAATAAAGCATTTGCATGTATTCTCAGCCCAAAAATGTAAAGGGTAAAAAGGGCAAATGAAACTCACGCATATAAATATTGTAAATCAATTAATAAAGCATTTGCATGTATTCTCAGCCCAAAAATGTAAAGGGTAAAAGGGATCATATGAAACTCACCTTAGCAGCACATAAGGTCATTTACCAAAAAGTGACCGAAACTCGGAATGCAAAATTAACCGTAGATCTCAACGTATCAATATTGTAATTCAATATTGTAGGAAAGTATGTAGACACAACGGAGATGATAAATACTAGTTTGACTCACGAGCAAAACACTTGAACAATACTCAAAACCTCCTTAGTAATAACCCATAGTTTTCTTAGCTCTATCCCGCTTGAAAACCCATTTTGAAAGTGACACCCTCATGACCTCGTCGTAGTATTTTAAGTGATATAATTAGTAATAATAATAATACTACTAATAATAATAATAAAATAAATAATAATAATAATCTTAATAATAATAATATTAATAATAATAATATTAATAATATTAATATAAATAATAAATAATAATAATATTAGAGGGAGTAGTATATGTGAAATTTAAACTCGAGCAGAAACTGGCCTTTTATAGGCAACTTTTTGGAATCTGATGCCCATGCGATCGCATGGGTTTTTAGTGTATTTTCCATGCGATCGCATGGCCGCCTGATCCAGCTCAAAATGTTTTTGTTTTCTTGTTTGTCGACATATTATTATATAATATATATAATATATATAATTAAATAATTAATTATATATTATATTAAATTCATGTGCATAGTTGACTTGTAATTTTCGTTCCGATGACTCGTACGTTGTCACTCGACTTATGTCCCGGTTCCAGTTTCTCGAACGCATTTTCGTACGCTTAGAAAACTCGCAATTTACGTTTTGTGACTCGTACCTTTGTCAAAATATAGTCTTAAATTATCAATAAACTATATCATTCAAAGTGTATCTTAAACTTTCGAGTGTTTTGGTCATTTACTTCTATAAATCATTGTCTCGCTATTTGTTAATATATATATAATAACAAATCGTTTTATGACCAAGTTAATATATATTTTCAACATTCATAAACACGTTTTAAATATACGTCGCAAGTTATTCATATAATTAATATTCTAACTTATCATATATATTCAAATAAATATTTAAACCAATAAGTTTAATGTATGGTATCAAACAATTAATAAATTGTTACATTTTCAAGTTATAGTATATATATATATATGTATCTATATACATATAATTGTTCGCGAATCGTCAAGAATAACCGAAAGGTATTTGAATATATGAAAGTAGTTCAAAAATTTTGAGATTCAGTTTTACAGACTTTGCTTATCGTGTCGAAAGTGTTACTCATACAAAGATTAAGTTTAAATTTGGTCAAAAATTTCTGGGTCATCACAGTACCTACCCGTTAAAGAAATTTCGTCCCGAAATTTGAGTGAGGTCGTCATGACTAACAATAAAAATGTTTTCATGCCGTATATGTGTTGATAAATAGAGTTTTATCACCGTTGAATAATATGGATAAAACAATCCGATTATTCGAAGCGTATGAGAGAAGTTATCATAAAAGAGTGAAATGGAGAATAGAGATTCGTCTTAACTCTTGACGTTTTAATGATTGATTTCCGTAATTTAAGGAATAGAAAATCTTCATAATCTAAATAAGATTTGATTCTTCGGAATTTAAGGAAATTAAGATTTCTTTTGATTAAATGCGTAATTTGCCTCGATTGCTATGTTTGATATTTCGCTATAAATTGACCTCTTCCGTTTCATTATTTTCATCACTCTTACATCTTCTTCCACATTTCCTATTTTCAAAAGATTGTAAAAATGTTTCATCCAGTTCTGATTCTTGATATACTCCTAACTTTCATATCTGTCATTCTTCTTTTTCATCTACCACCGGAGGAAATTATTTTCTTCTACCATTACCTTGGGGTTATAGTGTTTTTCATTCTCCCGTGTCTTTATATTGCTATACGTATTGATATACACGGTTTGTAATTTCGGGGCTGTTATAGGGCTTTATATTTTCCATTATATTTCGGAGCTTCATGCTTTCATTGTCTTTTTCCGACTTTAAGTCAAGCGAATAATGGTCCAGAATTCGTAGGTATGGAGTTTTGGATGAACATAGTTAATATTCTAAGAAGGGAATTGTAATGGCGCGATCTTGATTTGTCAAATTACCAGAATATCCGAAAAAGACCGAATCATCAAGAAATATATTTTCTTGATATATTTAGAGATTATATAGAATGAAAAAGTTATGTAACATGGTTCATGATGAGGGTGGGATCTGTGAACCTTTATCACGTTCCATTAGAAACTCAGCATGACTTACTGTAATATAATCACGTTGATCAAGTGTCATTATATTATACTAATTCATGCTTCAATTCCCAACACTACTTCAAAACATTCATATTTTAAACTTGAAGGTTTCAGAATTTAGAAACTAAAATAGTTTCTTTTATGATGTAACACAGATAGCGCGAAGAGATGAATGGTTTCAGATAAGAATAGTTATGAAGATATCTCCAAAAATATCGAGGATATTTATAATGAAAGATACGATGATATCTTAGAATTTCAGAATATCTGGAATCAAAGAATGATGCGTAAAGTTTGTCTGTGAAGGTTTAGAATGAGGAGTAAGGTGTTTGCTAACGATTTTAGCAGACACTGAATCATTTGGATCGTTTGAAGGTAGATTTCTTCCTTGTGATTTGTCCACAGCCTCCTTCATGGTCTGCTCAATCCATTTTCCAGTTCCAAATCTTCTCTTTTTCTCAGCTTTACCACCTTACCATTCTTTATCATCAAACTTTTGACTGTTAAGGTCGTTTACAGTTTTTGCTGCTTCATCAGCATTGTTCCAATTTCAGAGAACTAGTTCATAGTTTGGGATGTTTTTCAGAAACTTCACATTCGAAGTATGTAAGTCTAAAAGATAGACATTATATGTATATATATAACTGTTGGCGTAGAATTGCTGCGAAATTCGAAATACTGATTGCTAATTTCCGGTAGTTGGTATGGCAATTACCGTTACAAGATGTGGATGAGTACATGATAGGGTTTCAATGAACAATTATAATGGTTTTTCGGAGAGACTTTACGTCACAGATTAATGAATTTGCTGGTACCTTTACTGTTAATGTGGTGCAACATGAAAGGTTCCCCAGTAACAAAAACGTATATGCCAAAATTATAAGTCTGAAAGGTCGTCGTTGACTGGTTGAATGGTTGATAATACTGGATACTTTGAAAAGGAATTGCAAGGTTATTTTCGGTAAAAACAATGCTAAAGGATCTTGCACAGTTTTGAAGTCAAAGTATATCTTTGAAAGATGTAGAGATCTAAGAATGATGTCACTTGTTAAATCTTAACTTGGATTCTGATCCGTCAATATCAGAATATGTAATTGAATTTGTATGAAAATGATTGTATATCGTTGTGAGTATTGTTAATAATTTTTGAATCAAAGTTGAAGAATGTACAGTGTAACATATTAATTGCAAACTTAAATATTTCCCGGGTACTACCTACCCGTAATTTTTTTATTTTTTTTTTCACAATTAATACTTTGTACAAAGAATTTTTGTTACAGTCTTTATGAAAATATCTGTATGTATATTTTCTTCAGATGTAATACAGATTTAATGAGTTAATAACATATTAAGCTTATTTGATTTTTGGCTTGAATTAGAAATGAATAATCTCCAAAACATTAGAGATTACCTAATCTTCGCGGAGTATTTCACTAATGAAATCAATACTTCATTATTTATTCTTATTGATATTCCTTGGTGAAGGATGTTGATGCTCGTGGAATTTTTGTGAACCTTACAAGGCACAGATGACGTTTTCTGGAAAGTTTCGAGTACATCGAAAATGAAAATGTAAAATCAATTATGTAATTGAATAATACACTTGGTTTATTAGGAAAATGAATTCATTGAGTTGAAACAGAGATTGTAGTTAGCGATTGTTAAGTCATTAACGAAGGATGTATAGCATATTAGTAATATGAACTAACCGAGTAGTACCTGCCAGTTAAGATTCACACGTAATATCTTAGTACGAAAAGATTTATTTTGATTTCAAAATTCATATATATTAAATATACATAAAATTTCTTCAGGGAAAATGAGTTAATACTTCATCGGTTATTGTTGCTGGTATTTCTTGGTAACTACGATGCGTATGACGTTGATGTTTAAGGTACATATTGTGATGTTGAGGCTTGCGGTGCGGATGTTGTTGGTGGTGGTAATGATCCTGTTGGTGTGGATGATGGTGGTACCAGTTATGCTGCGGGTGCTGCTGCTGGTGTTCGTAACCCTTGCACCATATTCTCCAAAGCCACTACCCGAGCACGAAGCTCTCTGACTTCTTCTATTATACCGGGATGATCGGTGGTTCGGACGATCGGATAAATAAGATTTATAATATGGGATAGTATATAATCATGATGAGATACTCTGGAAATGAGAGAGAAAATGGTATTACGAACAGGTTCGCCGGTAAGTGCTTCAGGTTCTTCGCCAAGAGGGCAATGTGGTGGATGGAAGGGATCGCCTTCTTCTTGTCTCCAATAATTAAGTAGGCTACGAACCCATCCCCAATTCATCCAGAATAGATGATGGCCGATTGGTTGATCCATTCCGATTACACTATCTTCGGAATTCAGGTGAATATCCATATCGGAATAGCTGTCGGAGTTTAAGGAATTTGAACTAGATACGGGATCCATCTTGTATAATTAGAGAGATGATTTTTGATATGAAATAGATTATAGAATTTAGATTGGTACTCTTCAATACATAATTTACATATGTATATATAATACCAAAATTCCATAAATCACGGAGGAATTTTCGGAAGATGTCAGGAAACGTTTACAGTAACAGATACGCTAAGATATGAATTTTTGTCTATACACTATTTATGCAATAAATGCAGGAAAACGTGTCTAGACTTAAGAATGATAAACATGTAATTTCCGACAAGAAATGATAAGCAAAACTTTTAACATGCAAACACGGTCGAAGTCCAGACTTACTGATGCATCCTAACAACTATCAATTAGACACACTCATGCAAGACCTGGTTCGCTAGGACCAACGCTCTGATACCAACTGTGACGATCGCTCCAAATCCATATGGACGAACACGTCATTCATCGATTTCATTGCGAGGTATTTGACCTCTATATGATACGTTTTGTAAACATTGCATTCTTTTCAAAAGGTACACAATAAATGAATATCAATTTCTAAGGTTTTCAACGTTTGATGATTTCTACATATAGACAATCGCCATAAATAATAGTTTACCATAATACATCCGTTGACAATGAAGTCAAAATAAGATACACGGTGATGATTTTGTGAATGCAAAGTTTTCTTGAATAAAGCATGTATGACTCCATGCACATAGCTTGTATCACATATAAGCAAACAGCGGAAGACTTCTAGAAACCTGAGAATAAACATGCTTAAAAGTGTCAACACAAAGGTTGGTGAGTTCATAGTTTTAATGTTACGCATAATCTGTATATAAAGGTGAATCACAAGTTTTCAGTTATTTCATCCAGAAACGTTTATCAAAATATTCTACGAAATTGAGCACCATGGTAACTAAACTTAACGTATATATATTTTGTACCCTTTGTATAATCATTTTAATAATACACGCAAACCAACGTGTACGCTTCTCAAATAGCATACGTCCGTTAAAAGGCTAGTGCTCTAGCTCGGACGGGGATATCAAGCCCTATGGATCCATATACTACTACTCGCGCCCACCAGTTCTTATAACTGGCAGTTACTAGTTACCAAAGCTAAGGGATTTTCGATTCAAACTCAGTGTAGAATTTAGTATGTACTTGTATCCATTGCGTTTAAAATAAAGTGCATGTATTCTCAGCCCAAAAATATATATTGAAAAAACAATTAAAAAGGGAGCAAATGAAACTCACGCATATAAATATTGTAAAACAGTTAATAAAGCATTTGCATGTATTCTCAGCCCAAAAATGTAAAGGGTAAAAAGGGCAAATGAAACTCACGCATATAAATATTGTAAAACAGTTAATAAAGCATTTGCATGTATTCTCAGCCCAAAAATGTAAAGGGTAAAAAGGGCAAATGAAACTCACGCATATAAATATTGTAAATCAGTTAATAAAGCATTTGCATGTATTCTCAGCCCAAAAATGTAAAGGGTAAAAGGGATCATATGAAACTCACCTTAGCAGCACATAAGGTCATTTACCAAAAAGTGACCGAAACTCAGAATGCAAAATTAACCGTAGATCTCAACGTATCAATATTGTAATTCAATATTGTAGGAAAGTATGTAGACACAACGGAGATGATAAATACTAGTTTGACTCACGAGCAAAACACTTGAACAATACTCAAAACCTCCTTAGTAATAACCCATAGTTTTCTTAGCTCTATCCCGCTTGAAAACCCATTTTGAAAGTGACACCCTCATGACCTCGTCGTAGTATTTTAAGTGATATAATTAGTAATAATAATAATACTACTAATAATAATAATAAAATAAATAATAATAATAATCTTAATAATAATAATATTAATAATAATAATATTAATAATATTAATATAAATAATAAATAATAATAATATTAGAGGGAGTAGTATATGTGAAATTTAAACTCGAGCAGAAACTGGCCTTTTATAGGAAACTTTTTGGAATCTGATGCCCATGCGATCGCATGGGTTTTTAGTGTATTTTCCATGCGATCGCATGGCCGCCTGATCCAGCTCAAAATGTTTTTGTTTTCTTGTTTGTCGACATATTATTATATAATATATATAATATATATAATTAAATAATTAATTATATATTATATTAAATTCATGTGCATAGTTGACTTGTAATTTTCGTTCCGATGACTCGTACGTTGTCACTCGACTTATGTCCCGGTTCCAGTTTCTCGAACGCATTTTCGTACGCTTAGAAAACTCGCAATTTACGTTTTGTGACTCGTACCTTTGTCAAAATATAGTCTTAAATTATCAATAAACTATATCATTCAAAGTGTATCTTAAACTTTCGAGTGTTTTGGTCATTTACTTCTATAAATCATTGTCTCGCTATTTGTTAATATATATATAATAACAAATCGTTTTATGACCAAGTTAATATATATTTTCAACATTCATAAACACGTTTTAAATATACGTCGCAAGTTATTCATATAATTAATATTCTAACTTATCATATATATTCAAATAAATATTTAAACCAATAAGTTTAATGTACGGTATCAAACAATTAATAAATTGTTACATTTTCAAGTTATAGTATATATATATATATGTATCTATATACATATAATTGTTCGCGAATCGTCAAGAATAACCGAAAGGTATTTGAATATATGAAAGTAGTTCAAAAATTTTGAGATTCAGTTTTACAGACTTTGCTTATCGTGTCGAAAGTGTTACTCATACAAAGATTAAGTTTAAATTTGGTCAAAAATTTCCGGGTCATCACACGTAACAAGGTTGGGTTAGTTCATATTGCAGGGGAGTATACTGCTTAAACTAAAAAACTGGATATTTGTAGGTTGTACAAGTCTCGGTCCTTAGTAATTTACATCTAAAATTAACAGCGGATGTCAATGCTATTGTTTAGATTATGAATTCGGATGATTGTTCTTATTGTATCTTTTTTTTCATTTTCATTTGTAGCATCTCCAAAACAACAAGTTCACTAGACCAAGCTCACCTCTAATTGTGTGTTGTAATCGGCTCAAAATACGATAATGATCTTGACCTTTATACCTTATATCAAGTCATTGTAGGGATCTTGGTGATAATCACTTGGTTGGGACTAAGAAAAGTTTTTTTTTTTATAATTATTGTTGCAAACAGTCTAATTGTTAAGGTCGAGGTTATGTTAAGTGATTATGCTATGTGTAATTTGGGTCGTTATAATATGAAGGGGAACCAGAAAAGGAGTATTTAGATTCTCGAAGTATATGAATCTGGGTAAGTTCTTTAAATTTCATCCACATGATGCAGCTGAGGTTCACAAAGTGATCTTTTTAATGATAATGAGGCGATCCACTTTAGATGATGCAGGCCTAATGCTCGATCTGACGCCACAAAGAAATGCAACAAACAAACAATGAAGGATTCACTCTAGATAAAGCTTTCGAAAAGTGAGTGCTTTGAGTTTATTAGAAGTGTTTCAAAAAATTTCAAAATCGAGACTTTGGACATTAGCTAATGATTGTGATTATACAGGTGGTGAGTACTATGGAAACTGAAAATGTCTTTTTCTGACTTGTAGGATGTTTTGGTTGGTGTAAGTGAATCTACTATGGTAGAGAACTAATGTCTTTAACGTTGACTAAATACTAATGGTCATGGGATTAAATTGTAATCTTTAGGTCTCCACTTCATTTAAATGTTTTAATTTACAACGGGTTTTGAATTTTTTTTTTAGGGTCCTATGATGTAAGTCCTCTTATGAGATTCTTTAGATGATGCAGGCCTTAATATATGTGTTTTGAATCTTTTTATCAATACTTTGAACAACTTAAATGCATTTGTCGAATTCGAAACATTGTTTGTTTACATGTCAACGCATAACTTTTATATTGACGATGTTGTGTTCCTTTTATAATTATTTAATTAACATTTTATACTTAGTTTTTAATAGGGCCCGCCGTGCAACGCACGGGCTCTTAAAGACTAGTACATACAAATTTTGTTAAATGTTAATGTACTAGTGAAATGACCCGTGGAATCACGAGTTTGTTTAAACGAAACAGTTTAATGATATGTTTTATGTATTAAGTGAACGTAAATGCTAAAGTCATTTAGTTTAATGACCCGTGGAACCACAGAGTCCGACGAAGAAACTCGTCAGCTGAACATTTCATTAAACACCTAAAATGCATATTAAACAATCTACATCCAATCATCTGAGATAATATTGGTTGTCATTTTATTTTAGAAGTGTAAATTAAAATATTAATTTAGAATTAGTTTCTTTCTGCCTAACTTTTATACCTTCTCGTACTCAATTCAAAATAATATAATTCAAATAATTCAAAATTATTTAATTTTAATAATTAAAATAATTATTAATAAGATTTAATAATAATAACTAATTAATAAGATTTAACTTTAATTCAAAATTATTTAGATTAATGACATCACTCACCATACTTAGATTTTTTTTTCTTTTTGTTTTTTGATTTTTTTTAACAAAAGAGTTAGCCTAATAATGACATCATCATTATAAATTTTAATAGAAACTATAGATAAATAGATAGATAGATAGATTTTTTTTCATGTGTATTAAAATCTTGCATAAAAGTCTTGTAAGTAATGGTTATTTAATTAAAATGACAGTTACGAAATTATATAAAACTTTTATGCAGTAACTTTTATACATTTAAACGACAGTCTATCGATAAATTAATCATAAATAAATAATACTCCCTAAATGTGATGTATAATACATTAAAATTATTATCTGTATCTTAATATCACGATGATGATTGTTAGACACGGTACCATTAGACTGTTTCTAACCGTGGTGGTGACGTTAAAGACAAGTGATGTACTTTTTGATGATGTGGCAAGGTCAAAAGATGAAAGTTTTTAAAGGGGAGCGTTAAATTTGAGCGTTAAATATTGTGATGGTGATGTGATAAAATATTATTGGTAGTTGAGTATAAAATATATTATATTAATTAATAATAATAATATATAAAAATATGTGGTGAAATCTGATTGGCTGAAACAAATTTGACACACCTTTACTCTTCCGTCAAATTTTCGACTGACGCCCGAGGCGTCAAATTTTGACGCCGCGTCAAGGGCGTCAATGGCCTCAAAAAATTGCTGGATGGGATGACTAATGCTGTGTTCGGATCAGTCTTAAGAAAGTAAACCCACTTTTTATTACAGCAAAAAAAAAAAGTCAGCTAAATAGATTAGAGAAAAGTCAAAATCTTGAAGATCCACAAGGGCATTTTAGTCTTATTAGTTATTGGTACACCTAAAAGAATTGTACGGATTATTTGTTGTTGCTGTTTGTAGTTGGTTATGTCGCCGACGGCTTGGGGTGCGTTGTAAAATCACATGCGATTTACATTCACGATCGCCACCCTATGCGACCAACGTCGTCGTTTTGACCCCTCACAACCACGACCTGACCCCACTCTCCTGTCCAAAAACCAACACCCCTTTTCTCTCCCAATTTTCAATTTCATTCCAAATTCCTGAATAATTTTCATTCCAAATCCCTCGCAAATCTCAATTTTCGCTTTGTTTTTTTTTTTTTTTCATTGTAAATTTCAATTTCTTTCCACGTGTATTCAATTTTGACAGATTTGATTCAAGGCGAGCTGTATTGTTGTTTTCTTATACCTCAGGTACATACTTGATTCACATTCTTGCTTTAAATTTCGGATCCGTAATCCGATCTAGTTAATAAGGATAACTAACTTTTATTTTAACTTTTGTAAATTGGTGGTTATATTTGTGCAATTCTTTAATTTTGAATATTTAACCACCAAAGATGTTAGATTGTTGTGAAATTATATGCGATCTGGTAATAATGACATCATAGTTGCTTGATTTCTCTTTTAATTCAATTGATTAGCCATTATTTGCCCTAATCATGGTGTTTAGTTGACCTAAAAAGGTGCTTTCAGCTAAATAGCTAATGCTTGTTGTTCATTGGCTATAAAGTAATTTCTTTTATGTTTAAATTAAAATTAAATTTAAAATTTGCAGGCAGTAAATTTCTGCTGTAACCTGTAATAAGAAAAAGGAACTAGCTGATGGATATGCAGCTGCTCCATTTGATTACTGAAGATCTATAAGACGCGTTTTCGGTTGTATATTTTAGGAACAACTCTGTGACAGAGATATTTTTATTTTATCTATGGGCGAGTGGGTAATTGGAGCTTTTATTAATCTTTTTGGCAGCATTGCCATTAATTTTGGAACTAATCTTCTTAAATTGGGACATGATGAGGTACTTAACTCTAATGTCAATAATTTTAGCTTATATAATTTCCTTATTGCATTATAATTATGTTATATTTTATAATAATAATAATAATAATGTTTGTAAAGAGCTAATAGAAAAAGGTGGTGCTTAACTTAAGCTGTAACTAAAACAATGTAGAGAGAAAGACATGCAGTGTTAGGTGAAGGAATAAATGGAAAAACGATATTGAGGCCCGTTATAAGCTTTCAATCTTGGAGAATTGGTAAATTTACTTAATTTTTGTTGAACTTTTCGCTATTCTTTATGTTAAATAACTTTTTCTTATTGATTTTGATCCATCCACAGGAATTTTGTTTTTCGCTTTTGGAAACTCTCTTAATTTTATTTCTTTCGGATATGCTGCTCAGGTTAGTGTGAATATGTTCTTGATTTCTAGAATAGGGTTCTCAATCCGCAGGATCTTTATTACTTTTAAGATAAAATATATCTTTACGTCTAATATAGCTTTTTTTATAAACTTTGTGTCTCCAAAACCGTTGTAGACTTGTAGGAAGTAGCATCCTGAATCCTAAATTAGTTTACTTTTATTTTTTACTGAAGAATTTTAGATAGAGAATGGTTAATTTGGTAGTCGTTTATTATGATAATCTATTTTATTTTATTTTTTGCTTCTCTGTTTTTCTTATTTGTTACTATATTTGTATGAGCAGTCACTTCTTGCAGCGTTGGGATCTGTCCAGTTTGTGTCAAACATCGTGTTTGCCTACTTCGTCTTGAACAAAACAGTGACAGTCAAGTACGCGTTTAAACTTTGCAACATGTTCTTATCGTTATATGATTTGAAAGTACCTTATGGTAATATTTGTACATCTTTTTATGCAGAGTATTAGTTGCCACAATGTTTATCGTCCTTGGAAACACCTTCCTTGTTGCTTTCGGCAATCACCAATCACCTGGTATAGCTCTCTCGATTTATAGTTTCTCTTTATTTAATTTCTGTTTTCACTTTTTGAATTATGTTAATTTTTGTTTAAATTTTGCAGTTTACACACAGGAGCAGTTGGCAGAGAAGTACACTAACATGACCTTCCTTTTTTACTGTCTTCTATTGGCCAGTTTGGTTGTCATGCATCACTTCGTATACAGGTTAGTAACATCTCGAACACATTTAGCTTTGTGATTTAATCACTTTTCTATTTCTATTTATTTAACTAAGAGCGTGGTTGATAAAACTGAATGATTATCCGCTGAGTGGTTTTAATATCTGAACGATTCAATGGTTCTGATTAAACTTAGCTTTGAACGACAATAACCTGTTTGATAATTATTCTGAATGAACTCTATGGATGATTAAAATTAATGTAATGAAATTTAGATTGAATAAATAAAAGTAATAATTGTTTGATTAATGTTCTGGATATATTTTAAGGGTGATATTAAACAAATTGAATGGTTAAGAGAGTATTTCAAATGGTTCAGCTCAGATTCAGATTGCTGAATGGTTCAGCTCATTTAGATGTCACTAACAAACGCACCGAATGTTAAACGGTTCAACATTTAGTGCTGAATCATTCAATAAAAAGAATCAAACTCACACTAAATTCATAAATTTGGATAAACAGGAGAGGAGAATCCATGCTTGCTACTTCTGGTAAGGAACTTATGCGGTATTGGAAATTGCTGCTTCCATTCTCGTTTGCCGTAGTTTCAGGAGCCATAGGATCATGTTCGGTTCTTTTTGCAAAGTCACTGTGAGTTGTTGCAAAAAGCTACATTCTTCTAGAAGAAACTAATTCGGGTCACTTGGTATTAACAATTCTTTTTTTTTTTTTTTTTTTTTTTTCAGTTCAAATCTGTTAAGATTGTCCATGTCAAGTTCATATCGTCTGGATAGCTGGTTCACATATTCAATTCTTTTATTGTTTCTATGTACTGCTGGATTTTGGGTAATGATTAGTAACATACATCATACATCATACATCATACATCATACATCTTACTTATAAAATACTACAAATTGCAGAGTTTTGAATTTATTGATTTTTTTATATATATTTTCTTATGTACAGATGGCAAGATTGAACGAAGGATTAGCACAGTTTGATGCAATACTTATAGTCCCTATGTTTCAGATAGCTTGGACCTTTTTTTCAATTTGTACTGGATTCGTGTATTTCCAGGAATATCAGGTTCTATATCTCTTTCAGTATGTATATGTACTGGATTTGGATTTTTTTTTAAGAGGTTGTATGACATTCGTTCGTTTTGTTTTGTTTCAGGTATTAAATACGTTGAGGACAGTGATGTTTATAATGGGAATGATTTCAGTTTTCATAGGAATTTCATTGTTAGCACCCGATGAGTCAAAAGGTATATATGTGCTTCATTAATGATTACATTTAGAGATGGAATGGGCGGGTCATTAATGTGTCAAAACGGGTTTGGTCTGTGCCAGTCAGTTATAAGTACGACTTATGAACTGGCTCAGCTTTTAAATAGGTCGAACGGGTTGGGTCGAGACCCGGTTTGGGTTGGGTCTGGTTTGGTCAAGACCCATTTATATATAAATGGGTTGAAAAGCCATATGGTTACACATTAAGCAGTGGAAAATTTGTTGAGTTGTTCTCTGATCTTTACCAGGAGAAGTCAAAGAAGGTCAACTATCATCCGTGGCTTCATCAAAAGTTAGCACTGATATGGAAAGGTTAGTTTGACTTCTGACAAACATACAAATATCAAGTATCAAGAAGAAAGCAAAAGAAACAACTAAATGAAATCATATAGTGTTTATTTCCCATTTCCCATTTCGATGGAGACATGATTATATAAAAAGTGAAATAATATTTACATATGTTTTTTTAAAGGTTAATCAAGCCATGTGAAGATTCGCCTCCGATCAAGGATATGAAGTCGTTTGCACGAGCAATGACAACAAAAGTTTCAACTGCGTTTATAAGAGCAAAGGTTGTGCAAATTCCGATTCCACATTGGAATGTAATCAAAAGATGGAAACTGTAAAAATAATTTTCTAATTTGTTGTAATTTTTTGGGTACAGCGTACATGCACATTGTTGATGGGTATGGGAGATGATACAATGCATGCTTCGTCGGTTTTTGCCATGCCAATGGTTTCATCAAAAATGACAGGTTTCAGAGCTGTCGGAAGTGACAGGTCAAAGTTGTTGTCGTTAAGAAGCCCGACGGGATGGACTAGAATTCCGGTAGTGGTTGAGGAAAGTGTAAATATGCTGGATACTACTTCAAGTGAAGAGGATTAGTTTATATTGTTAATTGGTTTTTATTTAAAAAAAATAAAAAATCTAATGGAAGGAATCTATTTGTACTAATGGGGGGAAGGGGCAAGTGCCACTGCCACTGCCACTGCCATTGTTGTATAGTTGTCTAATGAATTTGGATGTATATGTTCTTTGATTAATTGTAGGCTGCATTTGATGCTTGAGTATGATAACCTGTAACCAAACGCCACATGGACTTTATTTACACTGTCTACTACATTTTTCTTTGAAAATAGTCCTTATAAGTTGAAACTTAGAAGATTGCTTTCTTCAAATTGTTGTTGCATGCTTTTGAATGTGCTTTACATGAACTACTTTTAACTTTATACAAGTATTAGGTCAGTATATGATGATAACAAGTGTATATAAAATTGCCGTTTCAGATGAACAGTAGCAGAGGAGTAAAAGGAATTGAGGATAGTAAAAAACTTGTTTTTGGAAGATGGGGATTCCGTAGGGTTTGATTGTATGATACACACTGAGAAATTGTCCAAGTGAGGTGATTTGTGTGCCTTTACACTGTATTTTTGTATTCATGTCAACTGAATTTAAATTTATAATTGTATTCCAATGATCATCCTAAGACCATATTTAGCGCGGCGTCAGGAGGTCGTGGTGAGTTGACGTTGGTGACGCTTCCTAGCACGGGACACAGAACGTAGATCAGAATAGCATTCACATAAATGTTCTAACAGAGTACTGGGAAACACCGCTAACGCGGCGTCACCGGTGACCTTACGCCAGTGACAGTCAATTGAATGGCGATGAGGAGAGTATAGCGTTAGGGCAACGTGGTGTTTTCTGATTGGTTGGGGCTTAGTTGGTATTGTTGTTTCTCGTTTTACTATGTTAAGGCTTGGAGGTTTTTTTTTAAAAAAAATATGATGGTTGCCAACAGATGAATAAGAAAGAATGGTTGCTACAAAATTTGAAGTACGGAGCATTAAGTTTTATAACAAATGTCCAGTTTATAGTTTAATTTTTGTTATGGTCTAAAAAAACATCACATCCGAGCCTATTTCTTTTTTATTTTTTGCCACATAATTTTAATTTAATAATATCTTTTATTTAATAATTATTTATATTTAGTTTTTTAAGTTTATTATTTTAATTTTTATTTAATTATATAATATATATATTAAGTAAATACTATATAATTTAATCAAGAAAAAATATATATATATAAAAAAAAAAATTTGTGTGCCATACATGAGCTTGACACCAAGATTTGACATTTCCCACTAAACAGATGACATCTGCTACATCACAGGAAGTCAAAAAGTGCACTCTCTGACTACACCTCAAAGTCAGGGAGGGGCACGGTTAAAAATGGTCTAAGATTTCGTCTAAACCTAAAATGTTTCGCAAGAGGATATCGGTTCAAGGTGCAGAGATATTTCACATATATGTGAAAGATATTTGAGTCTTTGAAGGTGCTCTCTTAGGGTCTTTTTATTCTCATGTGTTTGGTTTCGAATATATATGGTTCCTAATCTTTTGTGTGCATTTTGATTGGGTGTCTTAGCTTAGTCTTTCTTTCGTTCATGTAATGTTTTAGTATTTAGTTTCGTTCGGATTGGGTCTTTTGTTTGTTAGATTGTGAGCTCAAGTTTTTTCGGGTCTTCTTGTTTTAGTTGAGCTCGGACATTTCTATTCGGTTCTCGTATGACTTCAGACTTCTTTTTATTAATGAAGCTTTCCCGATAGTTTAGAAAGTTTATTGTTTTTCGTGGGAAAAAAATAAATTGTGTTTAGCCATACTCATAAGGCTATACTCGATTAGCAAACACCAATTGAATTGAATTGAATTACCAACGAAGCTTGGCTTGAATGGTATGAGGTGAAATCCAACTTGGGATACTGCTAACCCATGTTCGACTCTCACTCTAAGCAGAGAGTTTCCAATCTTTGATGGTATCGCCAACATCAATATGATTTGGGAAGGCTTATGTGGGAGTATTCTCAACCTTCGATGGTACTGCCAACATCGTTGCGAATTGAGTTTTCTCCTAACGCGTGTGTGAGTGACAAATGAGAACATTCGATGTCGATATCACCGGTAAAATTTTTTTGAATTGAATTGAAGATTAATAATAAGTTATTATAAACTACTAGCTAGTTGCCATATATATTGACTTTATTTTTTCGACAATGTTAAATGTAGCTCTAAATTTTAATTTAATATATTTAAGTTTATAAGTTCAATTGAATTAATTTTGTAAAATATAAATATTATCAACTTTTCTTATTTAAATTTGGTATATGATAATTTGAATTATAAATAAGGAATTAAATTATATGTGATATACTTAAATATAGACTATTTCTCCTTATTTTTATACGGAAAAAGAGAAAATACCTAGCGACACAAGCATCTTAATTGTACTTTTAATTCAAAATTTAAGCTAATACAATGTTAGATATTATAAGCTTAACATGTTGAAATAATTATATATACATATTATACATAGAGATAAGATATTGTGGAATCAAAAAACAAACCGTAGATAATTAATATTTAATCATCCATAAATTATAAATTATTAAATTTGAAATATATTAGTCAAATTTAATGGATAACTATCTCTTTTTTTTTCTTCTTTTTTTTTTTTTTGAAGAAGTTTGAAGACGCTTATTATATGGAACCGAAAAAACAAACTGTAGATAATGTATTTTTGACCATTTATATATATAATTAAATTTCAAATATATTAATAAAAATTAAATGGATATATTTGATCATAAATATTTAAAAATGCTAAAATTTAATTGGTCAATTGAATATCAATTTTGAAATTAGAGATCAAATACTCACTTCCAATATTTAATACGAAGTAATATATATAATAAAAATTTAAAAGATTCTAATTATCAAACTATGTAGCAATTATATATATTGTGCGCAATCGTCTTATAATATAAAAAAATATGGGGATTTACAGCCTTATTTTTCATAAAATTTCTTCTACTACTACTACTACTACTTCTACTTCATTCTTCTTCAAATTCTGTTACAACCGTAACCTAACATAAATTGTTTAGTTTGTTCGATCCGATCCGATCCAAATATGTGGGATATGAGTCAAATAGGATCGGTGATGACAGGGTTTTTGTTTGCACTTGCAATATTCCGAGGTGTTTTTGAAAAAACCCTTGGTACTCAAATCGAACAATTCTATCATAAACTAGTTGCTTATTTAAACCCTTATTTGTACATCAAGTTCCATGAATACGAAGCAGAAGATCATTTTATGCGAAACAAGGCGTATAAATCCATCGAACATTACCTCACTAACAACTCCACTACTTTAGCCAAACGCCTTAAAGCCAACGTGGACAAAGATTGTCGATCGATTATTATGAGCATGGATGAGTACGAAGAAATCATCGATGTCTTCAATGGTGTCAAAGTTTGGTGGTCTTCAAGAACAATGCCCCAGCCACCACCGAATCAATCCGATATTTACCATATTGGTAATCCAAGTTATTACCAGCTCGCTTGCTATCGAAAAGACAGAGATTTCATTACTAAAGTCTACTTGCACCATGTGTTGTATCAAGGTGATGAAATAGCTAAAAAAGAAAGACAACGAAAGATACACACGAATTCAAATTATAAGTGGACGCATATACCCTTCGAGCATCCATCAACTTTTAAAACTCTTGCGATGGATCCGAAAAAGAAGGAGGAGATTTTGAATGATCTTATGACGTTTAGTAAGGCTAAAGATTATTATAAGGAAGTTGGAAAGTGTTGGAAGCGCGGTTATCTTCTGTATGGCCCACCAGGAACTGGGAAATCTAGTATGATCGCCGCTATGGCTAAAATCTTCTAGAGTATGATATCTATGATCTTGAGTTAACGTCCGTTAAAAGTAACACTGAGTTGAAGAAGTTATTGATTGCTACAACGTGTAAATCGATAATTGTGATTGAGGATATTGATTGTTCCCTTGATTTGACCGGTCAAAGGAATAAAGTAGAAGAAACGAAAGATGATGTTGATGAAGAGGATTTTGTTAACATGGAGAAAAGTAAGAAAAAAGATAAGAAAATTGAATTGACTTTATCCGGGCTTTTAAATTTCATCGATGGTTTATGGTCGGCTTGTGGTAGCGAGAGGATAATTGTGTTTACAACAAATCACGTTGAGAAACTTGACCCGGCTCTTATTAGAAGAGGAAGGATGGATATGCATATTGAGATGTCGTATTGTTGTTTCGAGGCTTTCAAAGTGCTTGCGAAGAACTATTTGAAAATTGAGTCGCATAAGTTGTTTGCAAAAGTCGGTCGATTGTTAGAGGAGATTAACATGACTCCGGCCGATGTTGCGGAAACTTTGATGCCAAAGTCACCTGAAGAGAATCCTTATGTTTGTTTGAAAAAGTTAATTGCATGTTTAGAGAAGAGAAAAGAAGAAGCAAAGTTGAAACCTACGGAGGATGCTAATTTGGTCAAAGTCAAAGATGAGGAGGGAAAAAGTCAACAAATTAGTAGTGGAAGTAATGATGAAAGTGATAGTGAAGAATATTATTCAAGCGACTTAGAATATACTTCGAGCGATGAAGTAATTGATTAATCAGTTGGGTTTGCATAAGGAAAAATAAGAGTTGTTGATCAAGATTCAACGTATGTCATGTTTTTTAGTATTGTTACCAAGCTAGAGTTGTTTTCTTGTTACTTGGTTCTTAATTTATTTGGTTGCTGTAATTGGGTTGAACTTTTTATAAGTGATTAATGTGTCAAAACGAGTTTGGTCTGTAACAGCCAGTTATAACTTATAAGTACGAGTACGACTTGTAACGAACCATTGACCCACAGACATATTTTACCCCAGTTCCTTATATTCATTAGAAATAACAATATTGTGTTAGTTTATTGTAGCAATATTGTTATGATGATAAGAAATAATATTTGAGTTTGGGCATTTTTATAAATGTAATAGAACACGGTATCACTATCCCATTTATGTTCATCTGTATAAACCAATAGACATAATGCAAACAGTTAGACATCAGGGTAGTGTACATTCATGGTTAAAGTAAGTACTATCAATATCCCATTTGTGTTCATCTGCATATACCAAGAGGTTTTGATTAACAATGCTAAAACAGCAATCATATCTTCATATCTTACAGTTTAACCAAAGCTGCAATATAATAATTTGGAGCCTACAATATTGCAAATTTGAAGGATACATGATCAAACACTGTTTTTTTATTTGATTTCTTTTGTAGTTAGTATGGAAATCACTATAATAACAGAAAAGGCAGATAAGATGAACATAGCACAATATCACAAAACCAAAATCATTGAATTGGCAATAAATCCAAAAGTCAATGTATTTAGACTAGGTGTCAACCTAAACCCAATTCAACCAAATAGCACAATTACACAAAAACCAAACTGTCCACAGTAATGCATTATAATCAATCAATCAATCATACCCTTAAAATCTGAAGCTTCGATGCAAATGCAATTGCAACCCAATCAGGTTGAGACGATGACCACTGCAACTGTTCAATCTCCGCACCAGCAGTATACGCCAATATAGGATCCAACCCACCTTCAACAGGCTGCCCCATCGACGATAAATCCCAAATAAGCGCCTGCGAATCATCACCTGCAGTACAAATGTGACACGAACTATGTGGAGCCCACGCAATCGCATTGACACTAGCTTGATGCCTTTGCAATTCAACTACAGGTAAAGTAGGAAAACGAATATCAAGCACAACAACTTTCGCACTGTCCATTATAATCGTAGCCATGTATCTCGGATCCTGCTTATTCCATCCTAACCTAACTAAAGGTGTATCAGGTTCAGAACTCTCATAAATTATCGTAGAATGTTCCTTATCGCGTAAATCGAAAACCCTAACTGATCCATCAGCCGATACAGACGCAAACACGCCAACGCCGCCCCACGCTATATCGTAAACCTCCTTATCGTGCGCAATCAACTGCGTATCAACCGTTTCCCTCTCGATATCCCAAATCGTACATGTCGTATCAATACTCGAAGTACCAATTCGCTTCGGTTCAGCTTCGTTCCAATCGAATGACGTAACCGGACCACAGAATTCATTGTTCCTGTTATTATTAAGCAAACTCTTCATCTCAACCCTACGCGAACTACTGTTATTATTACTATTACTGTTACTATCATTTTCGATGACGTCATCGTCGTCAGATATGCGCCAAATGCGGAGGAAATCGCTAGAAGAAGCAAGGAGGTCAGGTTTTTGACATTCCTTATCAGGAATGAAAATGAGTTTAGTGGGCGGGTACGGGTGTTCGAATGATAAACTCGGGTCGGATCGGATAAGACCGTTGGTATCATCCAATTGAACAATTTCAACACGGTTAGGGTACTGTTCGACGAGACTAGATATAGCGAGACGATATTTTTTGTCACGGCGAACGCTCCAATTCATGGCGTAAATGTGCCATGGAGCTTCGTAAGTGTAGATCTCGGAACGGCGTTGCTGTTCGTCGGATCCGTCGTGGTTTTGGTGATCGGTGTTTGCTACCATGGCGACGGTGATACGGTGGTTTGTGGAGGTGGTGGTGGTGAATTTGATTTTGACCTAATTTTGAGATAGAAGTGGCGAATTTGGGGATTATGTCCTGAGTAGAAGCTTGTGGGATGGTACTGGTAAAAAAGGTGAAAGTTAAAGTACAATCTTTATGTTTATTTTATTTACTGTTCAAAAACACGTTAAAGTACCATGTTTATTACTATTACTAGCATTTTTTACGTATTTAAGGAATAACGTTTGTTAAAATTATATATATATATATATATATATATATATATATATATATATATATATATATATATATATATCGATTAATTTGCTTTTTTATCTGAAATAATTGAATATATAAAAATTGCGGCTACTATTCATCAAAACAGTGAAGAACCTGAGAATTACAAATACAAAAAGTTGGCTACAATTCTACAAATTACATTGATTAAACTTATAGTTAAAATGTTTGTCATCTTTATGGTTTAATAATAAAGCATTCACCTTATTGTGTAGAATAGTGGGCTTCTTATCTTCATGCTTATGTAGACAAAAAAAGTTCAAAGTGTCAAAAGATAATCATATTGAAACCGGAATAAAAAGTCCAAAAGAGATCAACCTTTTCAAATCAAAGATCGCTGAGACTAGTATACATTTGAGACGATGCTCAACAAATCCCTCGAAACAAAGGCTGGAAGAGCTAGTCACGATTGATTTCCTCGCAACTTTGGTGTCTTGAATTGCAATGATAATGGTACACCATGTTGCCCACTAATCGGCCTCTACGTGATCCAGAGATCCCTTGAAATCCATGAGGCAAACTTATTGCTTTCGTGGAGATCACATACCCTCAAAAAACTATCATAATATTTGTACTTTTATTTCTTATCTCAATCTTACTCGGGTGAAGAAATTTCTGGTGCACTTGACGGGTTTACGATTAGAATTGATTTCATTCTTCTCGAGCCCACTATTAATAGTACTATGATTGGTGATGTCGTTGTTGACAATGTCTTTTGGAAGAAATCGTACTCAAAAAAGGTGGTAAGTGAAAATAGTTTCCTGACTGTCTAGCACAATGTAATGAGATTAAAATCATATGAATTTTGACTTTTTTAAGCTTACGGCGTAAAATAACACATAAATTTAAAAAGTACAAAATTTATGTAGTAAGTTATAATAAAAGAGTGTTACTGTTCATCACTATTTTTATTCCAAAAGGTTATTTGCGTCATTTTTAAAATCATTTAAATACATACATCATTGAGTCCAATATAATCGATAAAATATATTCCCCATGTGTTATAGTTATAAAGTATATAATTATAAACTTATACATAATTTAATAAATTATGTTGCAAGTCTCAACTTTCCTTTATTATACATCACATGCTAGATAATTTTTTCATATTTTATAAACTTTATACAAATCTATCATTTTCCCATTGAACAACTCCTTAACAGCCTCATGTTTTGTTCTTCTCATTGTAAAGAGATATGGAGTGTGATTTCAATCAACAAAACCAAATGCCCAAATTATACCAACATTAAGAATCAATGAGGGTTCATTTCCATGCAAAAAGAAACCTCTTCTTTATATTTTCCCGGTAAATTTAACATCTATTATCCTCATTTTCAGTATTATTAATATTAAATATTAAATATTAAATAGTAATTATTACAGTAATATTGATATAGTGTACGATGAATGTAGAATATAGAACACAGAAAAAGACAAAAACAGGGGAACAAGATTTCTTGTTTCTTTTTAATTTTTTTAATTTGGGGCGAGAGATTAAAACAATGTGCCAAACTCCAAAAAGTCTGCATACCATATCTGCATATCACATACTGCTCCGTATGTATGTGTATATGTGTATATATAACATATACATATATACATTCACAGCTTTATGAAATAAGTTTTATTTAACAGAGTAAAAAACAATGGCTGTTAATGCATGTTTCAATCTAAATCTATGCAACAGAAGAAGCTGCTATCATATTACAATTGGGGTTTCACAGTTCCATAAACCCGATCATATTCCGGGTCGGGTCAAGTCCAATTCCAATTCCAATTCCAATTCAAATATCTTCCTTCCACGGCTGCCGTTGATGGTGAACAATATCACCAACGGCCGTCGTCACCGGCAGAAAGCTGTCGTTCTCGGTGACGCTGTTGCTTCCGATGATGATCATCTTGTCTTACCCAGTCAAGATTTTTCACTACAAGCTCATATTCCTTCTTTTCAAAAGGTACTACTTTTCTCTGTTTCTGAATATTAAAAAAAACAAAAAAAAAAAATCTTTTTTTTTAATGTAAAAAATCTTTTTTTTTTTTTTATGTATATGTGTGTACAGTATATGGAGATGTACAAAAGATCAGTTGAAGACCCAGGTGGATTTTGGGCAGAAATGGCTTCTGAATTTTACTGGAAGCAAAAATGGGGTCAGCAGGTGTACTTTGAGAATCTTGATGTTAAAAAAGGGGATATTAAGATTGAGGTAATTAATTTAATTTAATGATTATTTTATTGAATAATTTAATTTTGGTATGTTTAAGGTAGTTTGCACATTGATGAAGTGTAAATGTTTCTGTATATATATATGTTCATGCAGTTTATAAGAATTGATAAGATGTTGTTATTGATTCAGTGGTTCAAAGGTGGAATTACAAATATTTGTTATAATTGTTTGGATAAAAATATCGAATCTGGAAACGGTGAAAAAATTGCGATTTATTGGGAAGGAAATGAACCTGGTGTTGATGATTCATTAACATATAATCAGTTGCTAGATAGAGTTTGTCAGGTAAACAGTTATGTTTGTTTGTTTGTTTTTTTTTTTAATGAAAAAAAGTAGTGATTTTTAAGTGCTAATTACTGTGAATAATGACAGCTTGCGAATTATATGAAAGAAAATGGTGTTAAAAAGGGTGATTCTGTGATTATTTACTTACCTATGCTCATGGAACTACCAATTGCCATGCTGGCGTGTGCTCGTATTGGCGCTGTTCATTCGGTAAATTATGAAGAACATTTTTGTTTTTTGATTATTTAGGAATGTTTGATGACAAACTGGTTTTGGATTTCAGGTTGTTTTTGCTGGATTCTCCGCAGAATCTCTTGAACAAAGAATCATTGACTGCAAACCGAAGATTGTGCTAACTTGTAATGCGGTTATGAGAGGGAAAAAAAGCATTAATCTTAAGGATATTGTTGATGCTGCTCTCTCAGAAGCTTCTAAAAATGGAGTCGAAATTGGTACGAGTTACTTGATGATCATATGAACATTCTGAAAAGCACATCCGATATATCTTGCTATATGTCAATCCTTTATTTTCAATGATGCGTTTAATAGAATAAAATGATTTAAGTGCTGAATAATTGATAATCAAAATGATGTATAATTGATTCTTTAACATTTTAAAATAACTATAACTAAATAATATAATATAATTGTTTCATTTGTTTAGCAAGTGTTATAGGTATAATTTCAAGAGAGTATTAAAAGAAATGGAGGTGTTGAATGGTTAAAAGAGTATTTTAACTCTAAATGCTTTCTATACAAATTGCTAAACGGTTCAACATGTTATTCATATGTCAGTAACAAACACAATGAATGTTGGGCGGTTCAATATTGAGTGTTAAACCAATAAATGTTGAGCCATCCAACATTCAATGCTCAACCATTCAGTTAAGAGGCAATCAAGCACACCATAAATCTCTGCCATATGTCATCTATTATTGATTATCTTGTTATATTTTTTTTACCCTCAGTTAACCTTTTTATGTTGGTCAAAACACAAGCAGGTTTATGTTTGACATATGCAAATGAATCAGCCATGAAGAAGGAAGCTACTAAATGGCAAACAGAAAGAGATGTTTGGTGGCAGGTACTAAAACAAGACGTTTATTACGTTTTTTGATGGCATTATATGATATATTATTGCGTCTGATGCGAGTTGTAGTTCGTTTAATTTATTTAATATATAAAATTCTAGGACGTTGTTCCCAAATACTCGACTAAATGTGACGTGGAATGGGTCGATGCAGAGGATCCGCTTTTCCTTCTCTATACTAGTGGAAGTACAGGAAAGCCCAAGGTATTTAACGCCCCGTTTTGCTGATGTAATCATTCTTAATTTGACTATTTGACCAAGTTACGTTTTGATTTGATAGGGTGTTTTGCATACCACAGGGGGATACATGATATACACTGCTGCAACATTCAAATATGCATTTGACTACAAGCCATCTGATATATACTGGTAATATTTTTATGTATGAAATTTAGCTAGTTAAATTGTGTCGATTAAGACAAACGTTAACATGTTTTGCCTCTTGAAATTTAGGTGTACAGCTGACTGTGGTTGGATTACTGGACACAGTTATGTTTCTTATGGACCTCTACTTAATGGAGCAACCGTTGTACTTTATGAAGGGGTAAAAAAAATAATGATATATAAATATTAAATATATCATATGAGAATAATATTTTGCAGAGGCGTCTGTGCAAAGTGTGCAACTGAACTATGCCCATAATTAAAAAGGGCTCAAAATTTTGAAAAACCTATATAATAATCTATTTATCTATATACCGTGGCGAATATCATTGATACAAATACTTTAAATTGTAATTAGCTAGTTGACAGATCACATGCTTATAAAAATTAGTTTATATGTATCGAAAAGTTTAACATTAATTAGAGCACATTTTTTATGTCTCGAACTGAGACTTCTAAACTAATGAGACGGCCCTTGTATTTTGTGATGTCATGCATATGTTGTATGTGCAGGTTCCGAATTATCCAGATCCTGGAAGATGTTGGGACATTGTTGACAAGTATAAAGTTTCGATATTTTACACTGCTCCTACGTTGGTGCGGTCTCTTATGCGTGACGGTAATGAGGTAACGGTTCTATTCATCCATGCATATTATATTTTTTGTGTCATACAATATGCATACGGACTTGAATATTTTGAAGATGCTAACATATACTCATAACAATGCAGTATGTTACTAATTATTCTCGTAAATCTTTACGAGTCCTTGGTAGTGTCGGTGAGCCGATTAATCCAAGTGCATGGAGGTTATTTTCTGGACTAACTCTCGTTTTGCTATTGTTACATCTGCTTAGTTAAAAAAATTTGTTTATCCTATTTTTTTTTTTTAAATGGCAGGTGGTTTTACAATGTAGTTGGAGATTCAAGGTGTCCTATATCAGATACTTGGTGGCAAACAGAGACAGGGGGTTTCATGGTACACATGTTTGTATATATGTTTGCGTGAGTACTATGCTACCAGGTATAAAGGGTGGCAAAACAAGTTGGTCTGGTTTTGGGTAACTGGTCACATGTTCCATTCCATTAAGCTAAAAATTTATATATTGGCTATCTGACTTGAAATAGGAACACAACCCAAATCTACTCATTGATAAGTAAATGGGTCAAAATTGCCACCGCTAGCCCCAACCTTAACT
The DNA here is from genome assembly GCF_046630445.1 of Rutidosis leptorrhynchoides. Taxonomy (NCBI): domain Eukaryota; kingdom Viridiplantae; phylum Streptophyta; class Magnoliopsida; order Asterales; family Asteraceae; genus Rutidosis; species Rutidosis leptorrhynchoides. The sequence continues at coordinate 78,725,293 of NC_092340.1, read as the reverse complement.
AGCAATCAGTATAACCGTTGTTGGTTTCCAGATTACTCCCTTGCCTGGTGCTTGGCCTCAAAAACCAGGTTCTGCTACATTTCCGTTTTTCGGGGTTCAGGTATTTTTTTAGGTTTACGAAAACTTCATCTGTTTTTTCATCATAATTAACTTTTCAAAATCAATACTAAGATTGATTCCAAAATAACAAAATGGATGCAGCCTGTTATAGTAGATGAAAAGGGTAAGGAGATTGAAGGTGAAGGCAGTGGGTATTTATGTATTAAAAACTCTTGGCCCGGGGCATTTCGGACATTATACGGAGATCACGAAAGATATGAAACAACTTATTTCAGTGCATTCCCGGGCTATTATTTTAGCGGTGATGGATGCAGTAGGTAATACCATAAAATAAAATGTTTCCATTTAGTTAAAAACATGCAGTGGACGATTAGTACATTGACAGACTTCAAACCAAATAACTAACTAAATTTTTGTTATAGAGACAAAGATGGGTACCATTGGCTTACAGGAAGAGTTGATGATGTGATTAACGTCAGGTACTTTCGTAAACTTAATTATACATAACATACATCTCTCTAAACGTAGCATATGTTTATTTTTGTAATATAACGTTAGTTAAGCTGTTTTGTAACATGAGCAGTGGACACCGAATTGGGACAGCAGAAGTTGAATCAGCTCTAGTTTTACATCCTCAATGTGCTGAAGCAGCAGTCGTTGGTGTTGAGCACGAGATCAAAGGGCAGTCTATTTACGCATTTGTTACTCCGGTTGAGGGTGTTGCATACAATGAAGATCTCAGAAAAAGCCTCGTGCTTTCTGTCCGAACTCAAGTAAGTTGCCCTTTAATCTGCCAAAAGATATTAACTTATGTAATAATTTTTCCAAATATTATTCTCCACCGAACATAAACACGCATTATTCAGATGATTGTAGATATTTGTCTAAGTTTTTTTTTTTTTTTTTTTTTTTTTTTTGGCAATTAGATTGGAGCATTTGCAGCGCCTGACAAAATACATTGGGCGCCTGGTCTTCCAAAAACAAGAAGTGGGAAAATAATGAGAAGAATATTGAGGAAAATTGCGTCTAGGCAGTTAGACGAGCTCGGGGATACAAGTACTCTTGCGGACCCACATGTAGTTGACCAGCTGATTGCTTTAGCCGATTCCTAAGTTGCTAGGTTTATGAGCTTCAAAGATGCTTCTCGGCTGATTTGAGTCGCGACAAATAGTAACTTACCTATATGGATGCATACCACGACAGGCAAACCATGTTGTGTGTCAGTTTTAAAGAAGAGTATATCAAAGTTAGTATATTAAACATTCAGCCAATTTGTGATACTAAACTTTGTAATGTTTGCCCATCACGCCTCTGTTTTTGCCTTCATCACTGTCTGATTTTGAGATTGAATGACAAATACCATACAAAACAAGGCAGTTAATTGGCAAATGTTGAATACTTGAATGTGAATGTTATGGAATTATACATAAATCTTTTCTCCGTGTACTTTAGTGAAACCAAGGTAGCTAAAATTGCTACTCAGAAAGTACTTGATCGGGACTTAAGGGAGTAATCAGCAACTCGGTGAGTAATTGGATTGGACTTTTTATACATTAAAGTAATAAATTTTAAAATTATATGTATAAATACAAGAAAATCTATAAAAATTAAACATAAACGTCAACATAAATGTCATAAACATAATCTTCATTTGCTAAATATTGACCAACATTGATTAAATCCAACTTTGCCCAACTAAATCCGATTTTGACCCATTGACCGAGGTTGATCAATTACTTACTCGGATTTTGAAAAATCAGCTCGGCCGTTTCTAAAAGGGGGTAATTGAGGAGTACTCGGCATTAATCGGGGAGTTTTACAACACTATTTGAAACACAAGCGAAGAGACGTATTCTTTGACAAATACAACTTAAAGAACCTCCATTGAGGTTGCATAGAGTCAAATACATAAGGAGATATGGTATATATAACATGTTTCATTACAATAATGGAGGCTTTATACAAACTTGAATCAATCAGGATAATGATGCCCTCTCCAATATTTCCTGCAACTCTCCACTCTTGTATGCATCTGAAATAATAGACAGTGATTATATATGAGTACTATATATCCATGAAGAAATAACATGCATAAAACTGGTCATCTAAATTTTGTTTTCAACACTATGATATTTTACAGCGCAGAGAATATTCAAAACCATGAGGGAATCGACGTACCAACAGTTATGTCACAGCCACCAAAGAACTCGCCATCGATATAAAGTTGAGGAAACGTTGGCCATTGAGAATACTCCTTTAACCCTTGACGCAACATTTCATTTTCCAATATGTTAACTGTTTCAAAAGGTACATTGACTGCCTTCAGAATTGAAACAACCGTGTTTGAGAAGCCGCATTGTGGGAAGTCCTTTGTTCCCTTCATGAAAAGAATCACCTTGTGTGATGTTACAACGTTATCCAAAGTAGTCTTCAATTGGGGATTTAATGCTGCAATCAGTCAAACTTCATCAAAAAGTAGTTTAAAAAAAACAATTTTGAGTAAAGTTACTAACTTTACAAACAAGTTCTCTACATGATTTTAATACTAATGTTAGAAAAACAAAGCTATACTCAAAATGTGATGTCTGTATAAAGTATACTAATGACAATAAGTCAATAAGTATGAAAGTGTATGTATATGCCGATGTATTAAAAAGGTTTAAATGTATGTATTAACGAAAAGATTAGTTGAGAAGGATAAGCCTCATTGAGTGTATGGCATTATCCTGCTTTAGATGTTATCGCAACCTCGAAGGACCAGTGTACAACCTTAGCAGTGATTACTACTTTTCAAAACGGGTATGCACATCAAAACAAGTTCTTTTTTAAGTGATGTATGCATAACGTATTTTGAACACGAACGAATGTGTAACGTAACAAGCCATTAACTTATGTACATACAAGAGAGATCATGGTTTCTTATAAAAAAGTCAAAAAGAGGTCTCAGGTTAAAAGGGTTCTATGCAGATATAAGCTTAGATGCAGCTATATTTGCATACGATTCTCTGAAACTAACCAACAATCACACTATAGTTCTTTTTCTATTTGTTGACCTCTCTGCACCTGCTCTTAAAATACACCGCGTAAAATCAAAAAATACCGCACAGAATCAAAAATATCGTACAGAATCTAAACGATATCGCACGAAGTCAGAATTTGGTTAAAATGTTAATTTGGTTACAAAACATGCTATTGAAGTAATTTTCCCCAATAGTAATCAAAATTTCAATCAACGTTGACATAAGGATAGCTGAACTAATACTGCAAATCGAATAAGTAAACTGGAACTAATAACATACCAGCAAAGCACCCAATCCTTGTTGAAGCTGTTCCGATCTTTTTAATAGCGAACTTGAAGGTGTACGGACGACCAGGGAAGCGCACCACAGAACGATTGATGGTAGTTGGTGAAATTTTTGATAAAAATTGAGAAGGTGGAATAATCGAAGATGAAGATGATGATGATGATGATGATGATGATGATGATGCGAAACCGATTGAACACGACATCTTTACCGATTGCTGATTAGCTTTTCTTTCTTTACACAAATGGAATCAGTGGCCGGTGGAAGATGAGAAATTTTCGTTCAGTCGTTTGGATCGATCGATAAACTCAATGAAATAGGGCTTCTAGTCGAGATAGTTGTAGTTTGATCACAATTTATTGGGTCAAAATTGGGCTACTCAAAAAAGCCCATATAAACTTTTAATTTACACAATAATACACCAATCATGACTTTTTTTATTTTTATTTTTTTGTAAACAGTTACTCCAGTGAACTTTTATTAAAATAATAACAGAATAGTTTACAACCAATGAAGCACTGCTGCTTTAGACGAAAACTAAAGCCAAGCAAACAACAAGCCTAAACAAAGGCACACAAAAGCCAACGTCAAAAAACACAAAGAAAAACCGAAGCTTCACAACTTCCAAGTGATCCTTAGCTGTTCAATTTGGCGTGATTCGTTAAAACGCACAGACAAGAGCTTTATCCTAACTGACGAATAGATAAGATCAAACAAAACCTTCGCATATCGTCTCTTAGATTTGAATAACCTCAAGTTTCTTTCTTGCCATATGAAGTAAACCGCAACGGCAAAAAGCAACTTGGCTACCAAAGAAGCTGCACTCATGCTCGATCTATAGCCCACAATGTCGTTTGCCACCACATCCCACTCGTAACTATTAGAAACTAACGTATATTGAAGGGCATAGTTCCAAACCGAAGAGGAGTAGATACATTCGAAGAAAAGGTGAGCATGTGAATCTTGGCACTCAAACTGTAACATCCTGTTATCGGGCCTAGCTGAAATGACCCTTTTAACCTTGGGTGTGATTGTATGTTATTATAATAATTATATGTTTATAATTATTTGGTTGTTTAGTTGAGACCAGTTTGTGACAAGGGTCACATAACAGGTTCGTTTGTTTAATTTGGACTCCGTTAGGTCCGCCTAATGAGGTACGAAAGATATCAGATAACTGATAAATACCCTTGTGTTGTGGGATATGGGGTTTTAACCCCAAATAAGTGTTTTGTACTGCCCTTTCCTCTCATTTTCTTCCTCCCTCTAGAAATTTCCTAAACCAAACCGTACCCACTTCATCTCCTATCTCAAACCCTAGATTCCTAAATTGTGTTCTAGAGCTCAAATTGTTCATACCATCTTGTTTCTTACAGATTACTGAGTCTATCAAGGTAAGTAACATGTGTTTTTGTGTTCAATTCGTTGTTAAATTCATGGTTTTGTGTGAGTTTTGTAAAAAGCTTGAATTTGTGTCAAAACAAGTAATTTAAGTGTTGTTATGATCAAATTGTTGTGGGTTTTGAGTCTATAACAAGTAGTGAACAAGTTGTGGTCGATTTTGGTGTTTAAAACGAACTCTAGATCGAGATTTGAGGATTTCATCGTGAAGTCCGTAGCCTTTGTTCAGTTTCTGAGGAAGATGAACACAGTCGGCTCGACCGACTGAGGGTGAACCAACCGGCTGGAGAGTGAACCGACCGACTGAGTTTGACTTTCAGCCGATTGTGGAAATACCAAATAAGTCAACCGATTGGGAAAGTCAGTCGACCGGTTGTGTCAACAGTCGACCGACTATCTACGTCAGTCGACCAATTGAGGAGACAGTCGACCGACTGTGTGCCCAGGGCAGAATGTTTTACCAAAGTGCCTTTTTCTAGCCGTTATGCTGCCCGTTTGTATTTTGGTGTTCAGGATGTTAATTTTGAAAGTGCATAAGTGTTAGGTGGACTTTTAGCGGCGCTTTTGTGACTGATTTTCTGTACTGTGTTGTTTTGTGTTAACGGATAGAAACTAACTTGATTTGCCTTATGTTCAGGTGATAAGGATAAGGAAGAAGCTCAGTGATAGTTTATCTGAGCTGGTTGCTGGTAATCGGTGAGTGGGATTATCTCTGGGTGTAGTATATAGTAGCAAGTTGCGCTACTATGTTTATATTATCGATAGTTGCCATGATTAGTAGTTATGTTGTATAGTTGATCGCAGTTAAGGTTGCCATGCTTTTAGTAGTATTAGTTGCCTGTAGTAGTAGTAGTAGTAGTAGTAGTAGTAGTAGTAGTAGTAGTAGTTGTTGTTGACTGGTTGTATGTGCACAAGTTGTTGTTGTTGTTATTGGAACCTATTGTTGTTAGGTTCAGCTCAGAGAGGTCAACCTAGTTGTGGTTGGGTCTAGTTGGCTACTGTTTGTTGAGTATAGTGCTGAATGACGCATCACCTGCGTGTGGATGACTATACTGGGGATTCAGTAGTAAAGACTATCGGTAGACGCTAGACTGATCAGCTAGTGGTAGTGTGCCCGTACAAGCCGCCGATCCTCTAGTTGGAGCACAGTTGCTAGTTGTTGTTTGTTGTATGTGGATGCATATAGCTGTTGATATAGGAGTGCAAGTTGGTACTGTATGCTAGACCTTTTGATAGTTCCATTCACTTAGCCTTGTGCTAATCCCTCACCTCCTCCCTTGCAGGTTTTGGATCTTAGTACTGGTAGGGACGGGAGTCGCGTGGAACATATGTTTGACAAGACGAACTCTGATGTCTTAACTTTTATAAATATGTAACTAGTCGTTTAATGTAACACCGGTGGTTTGTAATGAAGTAATTAACTAAGGGTATTTATGTAAATTAAGTCTTCCGCTGTGATTTAAAAAAAAAATCTAGGGTGTTACACAAACATAAAGGGCAAACAAGAGCCTGCACATTTTGAACTTCCCAAACCTTAAGCTTGTCTTGGGTTTTGAGTTTCTGTTTCATTAGAAGTCATAGGACAAAGGAATGTCGAAGGATACTATTTGAGTATCAAACTGCATCGAACCATGAAACCAGATTTGCAACTGGTCGAATGGTTTCATACACCAATCGACTTTTAAAAATTAAACCAATAATCCCTGTGATATTTATTAATTTATTATAATAATTTATTTAATTACATCTATATATTCATATAAACCTCTAAAATGATGATGTTATCATTTCAATAATTACTTTTTAATTTTTATAATGATAATGTCATTATTATTTTATATATTAGTTCTATTATGAAATATATTAATCCTATATACTAATATGCATGGGAAAAATCATCGCTTCAGTCTTATCCGAATGTCGTTTTGAGTTTTCGTTCACACTACACCCGGCCCCTCAAATTCGGCTTCATATACACAACGACCCCCCAACTTTCTACTTTTTAGGGGTAAAAAGTGTAAATATATAATTTAAAAAAAAACAAAAGAAAATGATTCCACCCATATTTTTAACGGGCCCTATCTTCTCGCTCGGTCCGAGTATAAATTTTTCGCGACCACCGTTCAACTCGAAAAAATCAGACGGACACAACGGGACTAACTATGCGCGAAACGGGCATCGTTAAAAAAATACTAAATAACGGGCCCTATATTCTCGCTCGGTGCGAGCTAAATTTTTCCGAGACCACCGTTCAATTCGATATTATTTTACGAACACAACGCGACTAACTATTCGCGAAACGGACATCGTCAAAAAAACACTAAATATTTCGAGCTATATTTCATACATATACGTACACGTCCAACAAACAACCCAACCTACTAGATATATTAGGTACCAAACAACGTATATACAAATATGACCGCGCGTTGAATACAACCGCAGCAACGCGCGGTCGAATTTTTTCTAGTTATAACTAAAAATGAATACAAAATCAAAACAAATAAATACCGAAAATATATAAATACCCTCATGACTATATGTACAAACTTGTTAACAAATTGTACAATCTTTTATAAAATAACCTGTGAACACATTTACAAACTTTGAAACATATTGTACAACCTTCATATAATAATTATATTGTAAGTTTCGAAAAAAATTCAAGAGGCATTTGTTATTATTAATTATAATTATTAAAAATATAAATACTCAATTTTTGTGTAAATTTTAGTATTATTATTATTATTATTATTATTATTATTATTATTATTATTTATTATATTATATTATATTATATTATATTATATTATATTATTATTATTATTATTATTATTATTATTATTATTATTATTATTATTATTATTCAAATATGAGTTCTCTTTACGGGATTAATTACGTTACATATATATCCGAACTACATGTTTCAATAAAAAAATGTAATGTATATTTTTATGACAAGGAAAACAGTAATTGTGATGAGAATTAGAAGATGGTAGTGAGAGAATAAATGTAGTTCATTTATTATGAGCAAGTTAAGTATATCAATATGTTTCTAAAAACAACGACAAGTTTCTTAATCGAAATCCGTGGTTCTACAGGTCATTAAACTAAATGAGTTTAACATTTATATTCACTTAATATCTAAAATATATTATTAAACTGTATCATTTAAACAAACCCGTGATTTCACGGGTCATTTCACTAAGTTAATAATTATAATCTTAGAATTCGTTGGAAAAATCATACGGTATAAATAAATATAAGGAAATTTTCTAATGATACTTTCAAGAAATATATCTTTAAAGAACTTTCTCATGAATAAATGATGGTACACTATAGTTGATGAGTTGGTTTCTAAAAGTTAATATGACATAAATCATTGAGGTAATCCTTATAACTATCTTTTCTTTAAATAGCTCTTACGATTATCTTCAGAAAATTCTTAAATTTAATAACCTTTTATACAACTCTATCTGAGTTGAGTTAGTTTATAACGAAGTTTAATTATATTTTTTAATGGAGTATATTTTAAGGAATGCTACTTACTTTTGTTATCGGAAATCAAAACTTGTAGCTAAACACACTATTGTAAAAACCTTTTTAATGGATTTTAGAGCCATACTCTCAAATTTTTTTTTTTACTAAAAACAAAATTAATTGACTAATAAACCACTCGTAATATGTTACAGTATTAATGTAGAATGGAAGCTAAACCCCGTATTACCAACCTCCTGTCGAAAGTTGTAAAATTCGCTATTCGGAGATTAATTGCTGGACTTTATAATGAGTAATCGATAATTCGGGGATTAAACTTTATACATACATGTAAATATTAAATTTCAAAAATTATTTGTGTAAATATTGAAAAATAACAAAAAAGAAATTAAAATTTTAAAATAATTATTTAAAATTATTCATTTTATTGACAAAATATAAAGTTCTAATTTATATTTTAGGTTAAAATGGTGATAAATTTTAACTTTAACTGACTTTAAATCTTTAATTATCAAATTTGATTTTGCCCTATTAATATTAACTAGTTGTGGAGCCCTCACTTCGCGCCGGGAGCTCCGTTTTGAATGCGAGTTAAAAAAAAATCTTGATCTATTTTGTAAAAAAGAATTTTTTTCGACATCTAACATTGAAGGGTTGTTCCTTTTGTAAAAGTTGCTTCTTTAAAAAAAAAAAAAAAACTAGTAAAGTGGGGGTTCGATTTGTATTTTAATAAAAGTTAGGGGGTTGAGTTTGTGAAATTTGAAAAAAATATACGTATAAAGTGGGAGTTTGATTTGTATTTTAATAAAAGTTAGGGGGTTAAGTTTGTGAAAATTGAATATTAGAAAGAAAAAAAAGTTAGTAAAGTGGGGGTTCGATTTGTATTTTAATAAAAGTTGGGGGGTTAAGTTTTGTATTATAATAAGAGTATAAAGTGGGGGTCGATTTGTGTTTTAATAGAAGTTGGGGGTTAAGTTTGCGAAAAGTGAAAAATGGATAGTACTGTTCATTGTGAAAAGAAGTTGGGGGTTAAGTTTGTGAAGACCCGTCCTAATCCATCCGGACGAAGTCCATATCGAATATAAACGATTCACAACAGTTGATTACATCGTGAGGTACTTGACCTCTATATGATACATTTTACAAACATTGCATTCGTTTTTAAAAGACAGACTTTCGTTACATCGACAGTTGACAGACATGTATAGCATTTCATAATATATCCAAATATAATTGACTTAATAATAATCTTGATGAACTCAACGACTCGAATGCAACGTCTTTTGAAATGTGTCATGAATGACTCCAAGTAATATCCCTAAAATGAGCAAATGCACAGCGGAAAGATTTCTTTCGTACCTGAGAATAAACATGCTTTCAAGTGTCAACCAAAAGGTTGGTGAGTTCATTAGTTTAACATAAATAACCATTGTCATCATTTTAATAGACCACAAGATTTCCATTTCCATTTCTCATAAATATACGTCCCAGGCATAGAGACAAAAATATCATTCATATGGATTGAACTCCTGGTAACCGACATTCACAATATACATATAAGAATATCCCCATCATTCCGGGATCCTCCTTCGGACATGATATAAATTTCGAAGTACTAAAGCATCCGGTACTTTAGATGGGGCTTGTTGGGCCCGATAGATCTATCTTTAGAGTTCGCATCAATTAGGGTGTTTGTTCCCTAATTCTTAGATTACCAGACTTAATAAAAAGGGGCATATTCGATTTCGATAATTCAACCATAGAATGTAGTTTCGATCACTTGTGTCTATTCCGTAAAGCATTTATAAAAGCAGCGCATGTATTCTCAGTCCCAAAAATATATATAAAAAGGGAGTAATGAAAACTCACCGTATTGTATTTTGTAGTAAAAATACATAATACTATATTGAACAATGCAGGTTTGGCCTCGAATTCACGAACCTATATCATTTGTATATAAATTAAAATGTATAATCGTAATCGAACAAGTTTATATATTATATCTTAAATTATACCTTATACTTATTTAGTTTGTGTATATCTTTAAAATGCTTAATATTTATATATTTAGTTATATTAATATATATATATATATATATATATATATATATATATATATATATATATATATATATATGGTTAGTATTATATTTAAAATCATTAGTTGATTATATGTAAGTATTTATATAATTACTATTAATATGTTTGATATATTGTATATAAAATATTAATGTACTTTTAGTATATATAAATAGTATATTTTATGTACAAAATATTTATATGTTAAAATGATAGTTTTGATAACAATGATTTACTCCTAATAATATTAATAATCTTATTGATAATAATAATACTAATAATAGTAATGTTATGGTTTAAAATGATACTTAGGTTACTAATAACAACAATACTAATAATTACAAAAATGATTAGTCAGTAATTCTAATAATAATAATATTATTCATATTGGTGACTATAATCGTAATTCGTATTACTAATAATAAAGATAACTAATACTTTTATTAGTAATAATAATAATAATAACTATCATGTTAGTCCTAATAACAATTTCTAATAATAACATTGATAGTTCTATAATTTTAATCATAATACTTTTAAATGGTATTGATAAGGATAATAATAATAATAATGACAATGATAATTATAATACATTAATAATACAATAAAATTAATCATAGTAATAATGGTATTACTTATAATACTAATTATAATGGCAATTCTAATGATTATAAAGATAATACAAATAGTACTAGTAATACTTTAATTTCTTGCAACTATGATATTAATAATAAATACTATATCACTAACAATAACAATAATAATAATAATAATAATAATAATAATAATAATAATAATAATAATAATAATAGAAAAAGAAAAACTACCTTAGAAACAAAAAGAATGCACCAAGCAAGGATCGAACCCGAGATCTCCTGCTCCCCAACCAACACCCATGACCATCCGGCTATTGCCGGTTTTTCTAATTTAATACCGTATCCAATAATATTTAACCCTTATTTCAATTATTTCCCTTTCATCTCTTTCTCATATCTGTAATCGACCAGACATCTCAGCCCATACATCGAATTTCCAATCAAGATTTAGAACTTGCAATAATTAGAAAAAACTAATAAGTGTTGTAATTAATTAATAAGGTAATCGAAAAAAAAATATAACTAAAAGCAGGTCAGCTTGCTGTTCGTCGAGACTCAGAAACACAAAAAAAAAAAAAAATATGGATTCTAAATTTAATAAAGTTTTAGACCAAACTTCAAACATGAAATTTGTTATAAACTACTCCTAGAAACTCTCTGTAACTTCAGTTAAATCTAAAACAGCTTCTAATTTTTGAATTTGAGAAATTAAGATTCGGTTGACTTTTTTATAACTAAACTTTGACTCTAAAATTTATCTTTGTGTTATTGAATTGAAATCTGAAAATGTAAGTACACAATCACGACATGAAAATTAAAACATCTGCATTCATACTTTTCCTAAATTTGATCCAAATCAGATCAAAGCTAAAGGATTTTGAATTTATGACAGAACGAGGAGAAAAGAAAAAAAAAAAAAAAAAATTAATATACAGCATCTGTTTTCTTTTTCAAATGGCAAAAAGGGTTTTGTGAGGTTGCTCGCAGGATGGATTTCACAATTAATCAATTGATCAACATTATTTTTTTTTTGTAGGGTTGTTGATGTAGACCGTGTTCACGGATCAAAGAAAAAGAAAAAGCAGAAAGCACCAAAAAGGAATATATATATATATATATCAGTGATATAATTCGCGTAAATAACAGTTTCTATAAACATGATTTTTTTTATATTAATAATTATTAATTACATTAATAATAATAATATTGATATTATTATTATTATTAACAAAAATACCAATAATAATAATGATAATAATATTCATAAAAATAATAATTGTATTAATAATAATAATAATTAGTAGTGATCCTATCAATCATAAAATTGATAATTTTTAATAAGTTTACTAATAATAATCCTAATAAAATGATAACAATAATATTATTAATAATATTAATAATACTTATTTTAATATAAATAATGAATGCATATAATACTATAATTTAACTTGTAATTACATTTAATATATTAATTTATAAATTTTCTAATATCTAATAATTATATGAATACATCTATTGACTATTTAACATTCATATGTTTTATAATTGTTACAGTATAAAAATTATTAATAGAAATCATTTATATATAATTATCTATATAGATTCAAATAATATTATATATATATATATATATATATATATATATATATATATATATATATATATATATATATATATATATATATATATATATTCTATTTAATAATAACTTAATTATTCTGTTTGTTATTTTACATTCTAAATTTCAAATTGTTTAAAGTGTATTTTATTAGTTTACAATCTTATATATACACTTATATACATATATATATATATATATATATATATATATATATATATATATATATATATATACCTTCATATTTATTTACACACAACGGTTCATGAATCGTCGGAGATAGTCAAAGGTCAATTGAATATACGAACCTAGTTTCTAAGTTTTCGAGACTCAACATTACAGACTTTGCTTATCGTGTCGGAAACATATAAAAATTAAGTTTAAATTTGGTCGAAAATTCCCGGGTCATCACAAAGTTTGCGAAAAGTGAAAAATGGGTAGTACTGTTCACTGTGAAAAAGGGATAGTATAAAGTGGGGGTCGATTTGTGTTTTGATAGAAGTTGGGGGGTTAAGTTTGCGAAAAGTGAAAAAGGGATAGTACTGTTCACTCCACTTTGCCTTTTAGATATGGGGGATGATTCTCACACACACTTTTTTGATCCTCACACACCAATTGAGTATTATTAGAAGAGTAAAAGGTTAAAATAGGAGTGTGAGTATTAAAAAAGTGTGTGTGAGAATCATCCCTTTTAGATATAGGTATTAAAATATTAATATTAATATTAATATTAATATTAATATTAATTAAAAGGATTTTGAAAAATCTTTTTAAAAAATGACTGACTAATCTGGATTAATCCGACAGTAATCGTTTTTTTTACAGTGTTCCTGTCCATAACTTAGCAGGAATAGTATCTATAAATTCCTCATAATCCTTTATCGGATATAGTCGTCACTCAACGTCATTGCGTCAACCGGAAAACGGAATTTCATACAAAATGGTCGCCGGAACCCTAACTGCTTGCAATGCTATTAACAGCTTCAATCTAAAATTCAAACAAAACGAAAAGCACGGAACACACGGACGATATAGAGCCAGTCTTATCATGAATCCAGAATCATTTGAAGTCGGTAAGCTAATCGGAAGCTATGGTTTCATGAGCGTCACTAGGTAAACCCTAATATTATCTACTTCACCAATAAGCACGCTTACTGTATTGATTAAACAAACTTGTTTGTATAGTTATTCAGGTCTTCAATCACAATTAGAAGACGTTGGTGGATTGAGATTTCAGGATGTTACAGAAGGCAATGTGCAAATTAGGTCTGTGTTATTGTTAATGGAAATGAAACTTTAGCTGATGATATTACTGAATAATTAATTAATTACTATATATGTATGAATAAATAGGTGTAGTGTAAATTAATATATATATATGTATATGTATATATGGGTTATTAGATTAGATTTTGCATCTTCCTATTGATATCTGCTGTGACAGTTATTTTGCAGGCTTTACGAGGGACGAATAACTCAGGGCCCTAGTAGGGGCACACCAATTATCTTTAAGGTTATCTTCATCATCTTAAGTGTGTAACTACTAATTAATCTGTGTGTGTGATACTTTAGTTTGTATTGAATTTTGATGAATATGATGATATCGTGTAGGTTTATCCAGGGAAACAAGTAGGCGGTCTCGAGGCCGATATGATGGCCTCGAATGAGCTCAAATCTCATGCTTTTCTTCAAGTACTTTTTGAATATCACTATTGAATTTGATTCATTGAAATGCTAACTTTTTATGGACTCAAAATTATAGGATTTTTGTTATTAGTACTTGTTTGCATCGTTTAGTTATATACTGACATTCTGCAGAGTTGTTCACCATCCATTTGCCAAAATATACAAATTTTGTTGGGAGGTTTTGAGACGAAAACGGGAGAGCAGGTTGTCAACTTCCAAAATACATTCAAAATTATATGTCATTTATACATTTTGTTTTTAATTATATGTGAATACTGATTATTTTCTTTGTGATGTTAATGGTGGTCAGTGGCTTGCATTTCGAAACGATGGAAAATATTGTGCAACAGACTATGCTAAAGCTTCAAGTGAGAAACTTTCTAAAAACCGTGCTCTTGGAGAACAGAAATTATGGAATCCATTTGAAGAAGAACAATATATAAAACGCAAAAGATATTATATTATTAAGTTGCTTCAAGGTGCTTTATGTGGATTGGCATACATGCATGATAACGAAAGGTTACATCAGAGCATTGGCCCAGCTTCAGTTGTACTCAAGTATGTCGCAGTTTTAATTATTTATTATAATTGGAGCAACTGCTTTTATTATACTAAATAGGAATAAAACCTGTATTTGTACTGCAGTACAATGGTAGATAAAGATTCTGCTTATCTTGTTCCCAGGCTTCGTGATCTTGCCTTCTCTGTTGATATACGGTATGCATCTTGGTATAGCATTTCATAGTCTAACTAAATTTATGCATATTGGTTGGTAATGGTAGTCAATTGAAGTCACAAAATGGTTTTTTTATGTTTGGATAAACAAATTCTGCTTCTGATTATCTGATCAGCTTGATACCATCTGTAAGAAATCTGTTCATCGTAGCATGAAGTAATATTATCTACTCGCCCATTGATCCTAACCTAATTCAGGTGAATTTATTTCCATGGTGGTATTTTTCCAACCTATTGTCTCTTTTGGTCATTTTATCGATGAAATCCACAAAAAATTTAGGCTTTTTTTCCAAAATGCACATATACCCGCTTATAACCATCACAAATTAGCCCAGTGGTTGGGGCCTCACCTTGCAAGAGGTCTGATTATGAGGTCGGATTACTCGCCCTCCCCTCCTGAAGAGGGTAACCTTCTACCTTTTTTACCACAAATACCTGCTTATCTATATTATATAATTGAACCAGCCAAAGCACATATTTTATTACCGCTGACTGTCAGATCCGATTTTTTCAACATCACATGATTACTAACGATCATCCATACAGTGGTGTATCTTATCTTCTATAGCCAGAATCCTGATGTATCAGTGCAGGCATTTCAAGTTTTAGCATAATTTAAACTATATTACTATCCAACTTAATGGATAATTATACTGCCCATGTTAATGGATGTAACTATCAAAAAATAACCTTTCATTTAGGCTTTCAAGTTTCGAGGAAAATTCGGGTGGATTGTCTGAAGGCCTTTGGAGACGAGCAAGATCAGCCGGGGCATACACGCCTATGGAGAAACGAGCTTTTGGAATAGCTGATGATATGTAAAATTTTACCTTAAATTTTTACTAATATTATTATCTATTTATTGTTTATGCATACCCCATAATTCTTTTTAACAGTTATGGAGCTGGTCTTCTTTTTGCATACTTGGCTTTCATTCCATTTTGTGAAGCAGGAATAGTGGATAGCCTTTCATTGCAAGTAAGTTTTCACACAACTGTAGTAAGGTTTAATTTTTTCTCCCATTTCTATATATTGCAATATATTTATGGTTTTGAGCTTGCAGAGATTGTTAGAGAGCACTTTTAAACTTGATCTTGCAGCTACTAGAGAGTAAGAACCTTTTTTACTATCTATATGATTTATACAATTTTGTATTTTTAATGTTTTCGACTTTAATGCAGGTATTGCTTAGCCGATGATCGGTATTTAGAGGCTGTCAAGTTTTTGGATTTGGGTGATGGCGCCGGCTGGGAGTTATTGCAGGTTAATAATGTCTAATACAGTGACCTGAATATTGATTTAGATTTCATTAACATTACACTTGCCACTGGAATAAGACTGCTTGTTTTTCTTTATTTAAGCAGTCCTTAATTCACAGCAGGGTAGTGAGATGACCAATTTGCATGGTTAATATTGAGAATTGGTTACTATAATTTCGTTTGTATGGTCAAGTGTATAGTAAATTTTGTTTATATTATTACTATACAGTACTATTTAAGCTGATTGTTGTAGCGAAATATTTGAATGCAGGCAATGCTGAATCCCGACTTCAGAAACAGGCCAATTGCTGATGCTGTAGTGAACCACCGATTCTTGACTGGTGTACTCCTTTGAAATCTCTTGTTAGGAACAAATATAACTAATATGAATATATTTGTATCCTAAGACTAAGCTTCCACTTAAGATTTTTCTTATTATTGTGATAAGTTAGCCAGGCACGTGAATAAACACAATGATTATATGTTGTAAATTTTTGAGGCCTAATAAGAATTTATATTCAATACAATGTTTTTGATATATCCACCAAGATTATGCATTTTGAATTTTTTCAAATTCATTATTTGAACAAAAAACTTATTAGATCTAAACTCAAAAGAGTAAAATAAAACAAGGTTGTCAAATAAAACTGAACTAAAGCAGTAAAAACTAAAACAGCAAAGCTAGCTTCCAGAAAGGCAATTTTGTTAGCTAAGGTGTGACTTGAAAAAGTTAGAACTTATGGTGTGGGCACCCAGTACCCGATGGTCAGTCAAAAAACGTTCGATTACTTATCAAGCAGTAATTCTTGATTTGCCGGATAATGGAGTATATTCCAGATCAAAATGCTTTGCTTGTTCAATTTAAAATATTTAAAAAAATATAATGACAGAGGACACTTTTTTGATACCTAAAGTATTAACGAACAAAGAGCTCAAAAACAAAAAAGTAAAGTCTAAAATCTTAGTACCAAACAAACATGTAACATGCCAAAAAGAACTCCTTCGGTTTACTTCAAATACTGATAACATTGACGTAAAACAAAAACATAAACAGAAATTAACCATCTTAAAAGATGCGAACAGGCTTTCCCATCGTTGTCTTCAAGTATAAGCACCGAACCTGAATCCCATTAAAAACAAATAGCGTAAGAAAGCGCATATTTTCCTTCTTTTACTTGTCATTGATATGCTTGGTTAACTTAAAAAAATATAAATGTTAATAAGAGATTACTCACATTTTGCCAATTCTTTTTCAACAAAGAAACAAGAAAATTGACACTCATTTGCACATTCTGGAATATTTGCTTCTCCTCCATGTCGCAGTTTCCGACAGCGACACCCATGCAGAGAACCTTCTTCAGCTGAAACTTAACTGTTGCCTTGGTCTCGTTAACCTTTGCCTCAAGCGATTCCTGGTGAGAAACAAGGGTCGGAAACTTACCTGCATAGTCAAATGTCAAAAAAGTCAAACATCATATAATATTACCAAGTGTAAAAGATAAGAGTTAATTTTGATAGTATAACCATGGTTAATAAGATGAGATACACATACCAGCCTTGTTCAAACCGGGGCCCAACAAACGAGGAATCTGCTTGATCACAGACTCAGAAGCTAAAAAAGCTTGGTGACCCTTTGCAAGCTTCTTCACCATCTTCTTATTCTTGTTTAGCTTCTTTAAGCTCTCAACATCCATATATTGAAGTCCAATTTTTTGAGCCTACAATTATAGTAGACAATATAATTACACATTCCATTGTACAAAATTTCAAAAAATATTCACAATTTACAAAGCTATCAAACAAAAAAATAAAATTTGTAGACTCAGCAGTGCTTTAAAACAATGTAATCTTCAAGGTAACTAAAGTATTACTACCAAACCACCATTTTCAACCACAGAAAGTGACATACACACATCTATACAGTACTATTTTGTATAATTAATTCAATTCAAATGATACAATTATGAATGATGATGAGCTCAGAATCTAATTATTTACCTCCTCAACATGCTGGGCATCTCCAAGCATGCAAACCTTTAACTTAGGTCTAGGAATGTGTGGCAGCTTAACCGTACCACTGAAACGCTTATCCTTCTGTGGATCGTAGTTCTTCAAACCAATCTGGAGTTCAATAGTCTCGGTGAAGTTACGTTTTTTCTCTTTGGCATCAGCAGTAATCTGAGTAATTGCCTCTCTGAGGGCTTCACTTTGAAGCTTACTACAAAACCAAATTAACCATAAATCATAACAGAGCATTTTCTACATAATATTAAAGAGTATACAGTTACACACTTGCAACTTAAGAGGAGCAGAAAAAGCAACAAATTCGAAATAGGCCCATAACTTTTAGATTCTATATTAAACCAAAATATCATTCCTAATTGTTAAAATGAGATCATAGCATGTATAACATACGATAATAACATGAGCATGTCACTAAATTGTTAACAACTTATAAACTAAATTCTAATTCTAATATATATGTTAAAATTGCAATTGTACATAATACATTAATAATTAATAATGCTAAATAATTCATTAAACCAACAGCTGCAAGTGATTATAGATGAATTAGTCAAAATTTCATTCACATATTTGGCTACAATTTCTCAAACATATATTTAATCAAAATGAGGTTCTCGAACATCAATTTTAGTATAACAACAAATAAAATCGAAAACCTTACTACTGCAATCTATAAACATACCTCATTTTCGGAACCTTTTGCTTTGCTTAAACTTCGATTCTGCTAAAAAAAACAAATAATAAATATAAATTCTTTGCTCAAAAAAGTTTAAGCTATCATCAAACTGTACCAGCTATTACTAAATTCAGAAGATTACAATGAACGACTAATTACAATAATAATGAATATATAATGATAACAAAATCGATAGATCAAAGATTTTATAATGAAGATATAAATTAAATTAAATACATGTATAATACAGAATAAGCAAATAAAATGTAAATCAGATTTATATAGAACGTTAAGATTAAACGCCAGAAAGAAAAGGAGAAGATCATACCTCTGCTAAGAACCCTGAAATTAGGGTTTCAAATGCACCAAAAACAGCTGATAATATACGTTGTATATGAGGTCGAAACCCTAAATCCATAAGCAGCGTAATGGGCCTGTTAATATGTGGGCCTTAAGCCAGCCCATTAACGTAAATCATTAAAAAGGCAAATGAAATAAAAAGGGGAAATTTGCCAATGCCCTCATTCAGATGTCTTTAAAATTACCCTCAATAAATAGAAATTGCAACATATGCTCCCTGTCCACGTACGATGCATGGATGCTCGTGCGTGATGCGTGGACTGTGGACACCGAGCACTTTGGCAAAAAAGAGCTATTCTACGAAACAGAGCGTACACGCATAGGACAACACGCATGGTGCACGCACAGTGTGCTTGATATCGTGCGCGGTGCGTGTTTGATGGGATAAGATAAGGATATTGTGGATAAGATTTCTTGATTTATTCGATTATCAAGATCTTAAAAAGCAAAACTGGGGTCCCGTGTATCACCTTTTGTGATTTATTATCGATAATTAAGACGTTAAAAGCCAAAAGAGGGGAGTCCCGAACACAAATAATGACCATTAAAAACTGGCGGGAATAAATAATGCGATTAAAAGCCAAAAGTGGGGGTCCCTTAGCTCACGGGCACCTGTAAGTCTGTAACTAAGACGTCCATAAATATCACCTTTCACTAACACCATGATTTTTATCACAAAACAACATCACCCAACAACAAAACGCATCAGATATCTCTAAACAGGGGTTACCACCACCATCACCAGTGTGTAAATTTGAACAGGGGTTAATTTTTTTTCTTAACGACATATTTTCGCATCGAATACTCTCATTTGCAATACACACACGCTAGGTAGGAAACTCCAAGGATTGATCCGGGTTGCTTATCGCGGGTTCCGGGTTGCTTGGCAACTAATCGCGGAAAAATCCCGGAGAAAATGTCCCCCTTATCGGAATTGAACCCGGGATGCTTCACAACTAATCGCGGGTCCCCTTACTAATGCTTGGAAACCACTCCGGTTCTAGTTGTGCTTTAAATGCCCAAATGAAGTCGGCCAGTGTATTTGAACCATGGAGTAATGTTTGTGCATTGAACCTGAAGTTAACATAAACTGACCGGTTCATTTGGACATTGAATGGACAACAATCACTGAATGTGCAACACGTACGCAAGATTGTTTAGTGCGTTTAGTGTGTGGTGCATGGTGTGTGGTGCGTGTGTGGTGTATGGTGCGTGTTGCACAAAAATGAATCCAACATCTACTATATTTTAAAACCCGAAAGAAGAAAAGAAAAAATATGTTTCATGTAACATCCCGCCTTTTTCCGTCAACTTTTCCGTTTAACTATTTATGTTCCGTTATATGTTTATAACACGTCTCGTTGATACGTGTTTGAATTATCTTGTTTAGGTAATTCCCACACCCGTTTTAAAGTTAAGGGACCAAACTTGCCAAAGGTTGAAACTTTTGACTAGGTCAAAGAGTCAACCCTCATCCTCATCCATTCAATCTCATCTCTTTCACTCTTACTACTTCAACTTTTCTCTCAACTTCCATACAAAGATTCATCATCCAAAATCGAGCTAGCGGTCATCTTGCCAAACAAATTACATATTTGAACTCCTCGTGATCTCCTCTTCGATTCCATACCGACCTCATCAAATTTGGGTAACTTTCTAAAATCACTAATTTTATGTGTTCTTGAGATTTTTGAATTAAAAGGTTGTTAATTAGTGTCTATGGCTCAAGTCTAGTTTGATTATGTGTTTTGTATGCTTGTTCTTGCTATTTTAATGTAACTAGTTCACATTGAAAGTTCACATGCTTAATCTTGAATTTTAAGTGGTTATATGTTGTTTGATGTTAAGAGTTCATGTTTTAATCTTGTTCCTAGTGTTACTAGCTTCATTTGGATGTAAAGATTTATCAAAGAAACCTCTTAAACTTGATTATGAAATTTGGTGATTTTTGGTTAGGGTTTCATGAACTAGGAATGGATTTTTGATGCTTTAAATGCTTGAAAATGTTGATTGTAAGTGTTAGGTTGTGTTGTATGCTTAATTACCTTCGCTACGGCATATCGTTCGTGTAATTTGGTTGCCAAATCATTAAATTGCATTTATGACTTGTATGCATTGAATGGGGAACATTAATTGTGGTTTTTGGTTGTTATAAGTGGAAGTTTTGATTGAGTAAATGCGTTTAGTTATTCTCCTTGTCAAATTACCTTTCTAATGATATATGATATGCGTTTTAAGTGTTTTCGGTGCATGAGATGTGTTAAATTGTATTTTGGTTCGTGACTTGGACCATTTTTCTGCAAACTGCATGTTTCCCAGGTATTGCGCGCCGCGCATATACCCGCGCGCCGCGCAGAATTAGAAATCCCAGATGTTTGCCTTCGTGGTTAAGTTCTGACCAGGATTTACACTTGGGTGCACGCCGCGCAACCCATAGCGCGCCGCGCATACTGCCCAGCTCATTTTGTCTTTGTTTTTCATGTCACAAAAATGTTTCCCGCTTTACTAAAACCCCGTTTACCATGAAACTTGACTATTATGCTCGTATATGACTTCTCATCATGAGAAAATTGTCGGACACCCGACCCGACCCCGTTGACTTTGACTTTGACCAAGTTTGACTTTTAGTCAAACTTAACCAAACGATTATACAATCGTTCTAACATGCTTAACTACTTGTGTCGTGCATGAAACTTGACAAATTGATCCACGTGCTATATTAATCGAGTCGTAACGAGCCATAGGACTAATTGAACATCTTTGACCCTTCGTGACTATCGTTATTGATACAACCTATTTGTTTAGGTCAAGACTAGCATTGTTCTTTGCACACGTTACTTGTCGAAGTACTTTTTGTTCGTGCATACAAGGTGAGATCATAGTCCCACTTTTACTCTTTTAAACTTACTTTTGGGATGAGAAAACATAAACGATTCTTTTGAACTAAGTGAACACAAGAACGGGAAAACAAACATTCTACATACGAGTTTAGAACGAAAATCCTCAATCCGATTATCATTAGTTACATCAGATGGTGTAAGCGAGAACTTATGTTATATGGCCATATGGGTTGACAACCCTCATCTTTGACGGTTCGCTACCGTCTACGGATGAAATATATTTTCGGGAAACAGTGTTGTTCTAGCACTAATTTATGGGGTATTCAACGGACGGAATGTTAAGCTTTGATAATTGGGTGCTCGTGAATATTAACTTTTAGAATGTACTATGACTTTATCAATATTGCAACTCTTGTGGTTCAGCTTGCTTTTACTCATTTACTTATTTAAACCTATGATTTCACCAACATTTTCGTTGACAGATTCTCTATGTTTTTCTCAGGTCCTTGAACTTAGGTGATACATGCTTCCGCACATACTTTTTGATACTTGCATTGGATGTCGAGTATACTTGCATACGTGGAGCGTCTTTTTGGCTATTTTAAACTATGTCGCACGTGTTTCATATGAACAATAACTTTTGTTATGTACTTGTCTTGGGAATTACTTTTGTAAACATTGAAACATCCTTTATGAAATGTATGCGACATATTTTCGGTCAAACTTTGTTATAAATACTTATAACCATGTAATGGGACCATACGTAGACGACGCCGTCACTTGACGATTTGTCGGGGTCGTTACAAGTGGTATCAGAGCCTTGGTTGTAGGGATTTAGAGTTCATTAGTGTCAACCCCGAGTCATAGGGTACATTGGTGAGTCTAGACTACAACCGGCATATAGACTTGACATAGGAATTACCTGACTACTTGTGCATTTATACTCGAACTCTCTTACTCATATCTACTCTTATTCTATCTTACTCTTGCGTTGTATGATTTAATTGACACGCCACCTTGACTATATGTAGTAATGTCGAATGCACATATGAATTAGGGTAATATAATTTCCGGGATTATATTACGGTGACTCATATGAACATTCCGACATTATGACATAAAGAATTTAAGGCGGGTCAAGGATAATTTTCTCTCTATCTTTATTCCATATCACGGTTAGTATTATTTAGAATACTAACCAATGGTATTCTTTTGTTTTGAAGGAACAATGGCTCCTCGCCGTGTACGACGCAATGAAACTCCCGAACAAGCTCTCGAACGGATGATAGCTACCGCCGTAGATGCGGCCATGGCCGGTCACTCGTCCAACAACAACAATAATAACAACAACAACCAAGGAGCCGGTAACTCTAGCGAAGGGTGCTCCTACAAAGCTTTCATGGGGTGCAAACCTCACTCTTATGATGGAACCGGTGGACCGGTTGTGCTTACTCGTTGGTTTGAACAAACCGAGGCCGTCTTTAGCATAAGCGGTTTTCGGGATCAAGACAAGGTCAAATACTCCACCCACACTTTCTCCGGGATTGCTCTAACATGGTGGAACACCTATGTTCAATCGGTGGGTACAGATGAAGCTCATGCCCTCTCTTGGGCCGATCTAAGGGAAAAGATGATTGTTGAATATTTTCCGCGCGAAGAAACCCGAAAGCTTGAGGAAGAACTAAGAGCTTTGAAAGCGGTCGGAAACGATCTTAAAGCTTATAATCAACGCTTCGCCGAACTATCCTTGATGTGTCCTAATCTTGTTAACCCCGAATCTCAAAGGATTGAGCTCTACATGCTCGGTCTTCCAAAAAGCATCAAACAAGGGGTGATGTCATCCAAACCCACTACTCATCAAGCCGCTATGAACATGGCTCGCCAACTAATTGAAACGGTTGACGAAATCGTAGTGCCGGCTCCTAAGGCCGAGGACAAGTCGGGTGGCAACAAAAGGAAATGGGAAGCCACTCCATCAACCAACTACAACAACAACACCTTCACCAAAAAGCCCTTCAACAACGACGGCAAGAAGGGTTATATCGGAAACTTACCTTTGTGCAACAAGTGCCACAAACATCATTACGGCGAATGTAACAAGCTAATTTGTCACCGTTGCCAAGGAGTTGGTCATAGGGTCAACAATTGCACAAGCACCGCCCCCGTTGCTCGAAAGGGGCCCAATCCTCCAAAAACGGTCACTTGTTATGAATGTGGCCAAACGGGCCATTATAAGAACGAATGCCCGAAGAAGAAAGCCAACCCCAACAACCGAGGACGAGCCTTTAACATCAACACCGAGGAAGCCCGAGATGACAACGAACTAGTCACGGGTACGTTTCTTCTCAACAACACTTATGTTACTTGCTTATTCGATTCGGGTGCCGATAAATGTTTTGTGTCTAAGACTTTGACTCCTACTCTTTGCACTCCACCACACCCTTTAGATACTACTTATTCCATCGAAGTGGCCGATGGAAAACTCTTAAGTGCCGACACATATTACCGGGGGTGTACTTTAAACATTTTGGGTAATGAATTTGAAATTGACTTGATACCCATGGAACTAGGAAGTTTTGATGTAATAATCGGTATGAATTGGATGGTCAAAAATAAATCTCACATTCTTTGCGACCTTCACGCAATCCGAATTCCTATCGAGAACGGTGAACCATTGATTGTCTATGGCGACAAAAATTTCACCGGACTCAATCTCGTTTCATGCCTTAAAGTTCGAAAGCTACTTCGCAAGGGTTGTTTAGCAATTCTTGCTCACATTAAGAAAGTCGAGGCCGATGAGAAGCGCATCGATGATGTGCCAATTGTTAGTGACTATTCCGATGTATTTCCCGACGAATTACCGGGTCTTCCACCTCATCGACCGGTTGAATTTCAAATCGATCTTATTCCAGGAGCCGCACCCGTAGCGCGTGCACCGTATAGACTCGCCCCATCCGAATTGCAAGAATTGCAAAGTCAAATCCAAGAGTTACTTGACCGTGGTTTCATTCAACCTAGCCATTCACCATGGGGCGCTCCGATTTTGTTCGTTAAGAAGAAAGACGGATCCCTACGAATGTGCATTGATTATCGTGAACTAAACAAATTGACGGTTAAAAACCGATATCCTCTTCCTCGCATCGATGACCTCTTTGATCAACTACAAGGGTCTTGTGTATATTCAAAAATCGATCTCCGTTCGGGTTATCATCAACTAAGGGTTAAGGGGGAAGATGTCTCCAAAACCGCTTTCCGGACTCGTTACGGTAGTTACGAATTCCTTGTCATGCCTTTTGGTCTCACTAACGCACCGGCGGTGTTCATGGATCTCATGAACCGCGTGTGCAAACCTTACCTCGACAAATTCGTTATCGTGTTCATTGACGATATTTTGGTCTATTCTAAAAGCGAAGAGGAACACAAAGAACATCTCCGACTCGTGCTTGAACTCTTGAGAAAAGAACAACTCTATGCCAAGTTCTCCAAGTGTGAATTTTGGTTGAAGGAAGTGCAATTCCTCGGTCACGTTGTAAGTGATCAAGGCATTAAAGTCGATCCCGCAAAAATCGAAGCCATTAGTAAATGGGAGACTCCTACTACTCCTACTCAAATTCGTCAATTCTTAGGTCTCGCCGGATACTATCGTAAATTCATCAAGGATTTCTCCTTAATCGCTCTCCCTCTAACCGCGTTAACTCACAAGGAACGAAAATTCGTTTGGACATCCGAACAAGAAACCGCTTTCCAAATCTTGAAAACTAAGCTAACCACCGCTCCTATCTTGTCACTTCCCGAAGGCAATGATGATTTTGTTGTATATTGTGATGCCTCGAAAAACGGTTATGGGTGTGTACTAATGCAATGAAAGAAAGTCATTGCTTATGCCTCTCGACAACTCAAAGTCCACGAACGAAACTACACGACACATGATCTTGAACTCGGTGCCGTCATCTTTGCACTTAAGTTATGGAGACATCATCTTCTTGGTACCAAAAGTACTATCTTTACCGATCACAAAAGTCTCCAACACATCTTCGATCAAAAGCAACTAAACATGAGACAACGAAGGTGGATTGAAACCTTGAACGATTATAATTGCGAGCTTCGTTACCACCCCGGGAAGGCAAATGTAGTGGCCGATGCCTTAAGTCGAAAAGAAAGAGCGGTGCCTCTTCGTGTCCGAGCTTTAAACATCACCATTCACTCCAACCTTAATAGCCAAATTCGTGTAGCCCAAGAGGAGGCTCTTAAAGACAACCACATCGGACGTGAACTTTTAAACATCCTCGTCTCTCGATTCGAAGTTAAGGAGAACGGACTTCGATATTACGCCGGAAGAATTTGGGTGCCTAGATATGGCGACTTACGAAACCTCATCCTAGACGAAGCCCACAAATCGCGATACTCGATTCATCCCGGCGCCAATAAGATGTACCATGACCTTAAAGAACAATATTGGTGGCCGAATATCAAAAAGGAAGTTGCTAGATACGTTGCCAAATGTTTGACTTGCGCTAAAGTCAAAGCCGAACACCAAAGACCGTCCGGGTTACTTCAACAACCCGAGATCCCACAATGGAAGTGGGAAAGGATCACGATGGATTTTATCACCAAACTACCGAAAACGTCGGGCGGTTATGATACAATTTGGGTCATTGTTGACCGTCTCACCAAATCCGCGCACTTTCTCGCCATGAAAGAAACCGACAAAATGGAGAAACTTGCACAACTTTACATCAAGGAGATCGTAGCCCGTCACGGTGTACCTTTATCGATTATCTCCGACTGAGATGGTCGTTTCATTTCTAGATTTTGGCGCACTTTACAAGAAGCGTTGGGATCGCGTTTAGACATGAGCACCGCATATCTTCCTCAAACCGATGGACAAAGTGAACGTACGATACAAACCTTGGAGGACATGCTACGAGCTTGTGTTGTTGATTTTGGAAAAGCTTGGGACAAGCACTTACCTCTCGCCGAATTCTCTTACAACAATAGTTATCATGCGAGTATCCAGGCCGCACCTTTTGAAGCGTTGTATGGTCGAAAATGTCGCTCTCCTATTTGTTGGGCCGAAGTGGGTGACGTGCAAATTTCCGGGCCCGAACTCATTCACGAAACAACCGAGAAGATTCTTCAAATCCGAGATAAGCTTCAGACGGCCCGGAGTCGTCAAAAATGCTATACCGACAAAAGACGCAAAGACCTCAAATTTCAAGTCGGTGACCGCGTCATGTTAAAAGTCGCACCTTGGAAGGGTGTCATTCGGTTTGGGAAACGTGGGAAACTAAATCCGCGGTATGTTGGCCCTTTCGAAATCTTAGAGCGTGTTGGAACCGTTGCGTATCGTTTGGATCTTCCGCCTCAACTAAGCTCCGTCCACCCTACATTTCACGTATCTAACTTGAAGAAATGTCTTGCCGAGCCCGATATCGTCGTTCCTCTTGAGGAACTCACTATTAATGACAGACTCCATTTTGTGGAGGAACCGGTTGAAATTGTGGACTACGTCGAGAAGGAATTAAAACAAAGCCGGATCCCGATTGTTAAGGTCCGTTGGAACGCCAAAAGGGGACCCGAGTTTACTTG
Source organism: Rutidosis leptorrhynchoides (assembly GCF_046630445.1). Taxonomy (NCBI): domain Eukaryota; kingdom Viridiplantae; phylum Streptophyta; class Magnoliopsida; order Asterales; family Asteraceae; genus Rutidosis; species Rutidosis leptorrhynchoides. The sequence continues at coordinate 78,697,566 of NC_092340.1, read as the reverse complement.
GGAAAGAGAAGATCAAATGCGAAAGAAACACCCTCATCTATTCCCGGTTCCGGAAACGTCAGATTCCGAGGAAGAAACAACGACTACTACGCCTACCTAAATTTCGGGACGAAATTTCTTTTAAGGTGTAGGTAATGTAACATCCCGCCTTTTTCCGTCAACTTTTCCGTTTAACTATTTATGTTCCGTTATATGTTTATAACACGTCTCGTTGATACGTGTTTGAATTATCTTGTTTAGGTAATTCCCACACCCGTTTTAAAGTTAAGGGACCAAACTTGCCAAGGGTTGAAACTTTTGACTAGGTCAAAGAGTCAACCCTCATCCTCATCCATTCAATCTCATCTCTTTCACTCTTACTACTTCAACTTTTCTCTCAACTTCCATACAAAGATTCATCATCCAAAATCGAGCTAGCGGTCATCTTGCCAAACAAATTACATATTTGAACTCCTCGTGATCTCCTCTTCGATTCCATACCGACCTCATCAAATTTGGGTAACTTTCTAAAATCACTAATTTTATGTGTTCTTGAGATTTTTGAATTAAAAGGTTGTTAATTAGTGTCTATGGCTCAAGTCTAGTTTGCTTATGTGTTTTGTATGCTTGTTCTTGCTATTTTAATGTAACTAGTTCACATTGAAAGTTCACATGCTTAATCTTGAATTTTAAGTGGTTATATGTTGTTTGATGTTAAGAGTTCATGTTTTAATCTTGTTCCTAGTGTTACTAGCTTCATTTGGATGTAAAGATTTATCAAAGAAACCTCTTAAACTTGATTATGAAATTTGGTGATTTTTGGTTAGGGTTTCATGAACTAGGAATGGATTTTTGATGCTTTAAATGCTTGAAAATGTTGATTGTAAGTGTTAGGTTGTGTTGTATGCTTAATTACCTTCGCTACGGCATATCGTTCGTGTAATTTGGTTGCCAAATCATTAAATTGCATTTATGACTTGTATGCATTGAATGGGGAACATTAATTGTGGTTTTTGGTTGTTATAAGTGGAAGTTTTGATTGAGTAAATGCGTTTAGTTATTCTCCTTGTCAAATTACCTTTCTAATGATATATGATATGCGTTTTAAGTGTTTTCGGTGCATGAGATGTGTTAAATTGTATTTTGGTTCGTGACTTGGACCATTTTTCTGCAAACTGCATGTTTCCCAGGTATTGCGCGCCGCGCATATACCCGCGCGCCGCGCAGAATTAGAAATCCCAGATGTTTGCCTTCGTGGTTAAGTTCTGACCAGGATTTACACTTAGGTGCGCGCCGCGCAACCCATAGCGCGCCGCGCATACTGCCCAGCTCATTTTGTCTTTGTTTTTCATGTCACAAAAATGTTTCCCGCTTTACTAAAACCCCGTTTACCATGAAACTTGACTATTATGCTCGTATATGACTTCTCATCATGAGAAAATTGTCGGACACCCGACCCGACCCCGTTGACTTTGACTTTGACCAAGTTTGACTTTTAGTCAAACTTAACCAAACGATTATACAATCGTTCTAACATGCTTAACTACTTGTGTCGTGCATGAAACTTGACAAATTGATCCACGTGCTATATTAATCGAGTCGTAACGAGCCATAGGACTAATTGAACATCTTTGACCCTTCGTGACTATCGTTATTGATACAACCTATTTGTTTAGGTCAAGACTAGCATTGTTCTTTGCACACGTTACTTGTCGAAGTACTTTTTGTTCGTGCATACAAGGTGAGATCATAGTCCCACTTTTACTCTTTTAAACTTACTTTTGGGATGAGGAAACATAAACGATTCTTTTGAACTAAGTGAACACAAGAACGGGAAAACAAACATTCTACATACGAGTTTAGAACGAAAATCCTCAATCCGATTATCATTAGTTACATCAGATGGTGTAAGCGAGAACTTATGTTATATGGCCATATGGGTTGACAACCCTCATCTTTGACGGTTCGCTACCGTCTACGGATGAAATATATTTTCGGGAAACAGTGTTGTTCTAGCACTAATTTATGGGGTATTCAACGGACGGAATGTTAAGCTTTGATAATTGGGTGCTCGTGAATATTAACTTTTAGAATGTACTATGACTTTATCAATATTGCAACTCTTGTGGTTCAGCTTGCTTTTACTCATTTACTTATTTAAACCTATGATTTCACCAACGTTTTCGTTGACAGATTCTCTATGTTTTTCTCAGGTCCTTGAACTTAGGTGATACATGCTTCCGCACATACTTTTTGATACTTGCATTGGATGTCGAGTATACTTGCATACGTGGAGCGTCTTTTTGGCTATTTTAAACTATGTCGCACGTGTTTCATATGAACAATAACTTTTGTTATGTACTTGTCTTGGGAATTACTTTTGTAAACATTGAAACATCCTTTATGAAATGTATGCGACATATTTTCGGTCAAACTTTGTTATAAATACTTATAACCATGTAATAGGACCATACGTAGATGACGCCATCACTTGACGATTTGTCGGGGTCGCTACATTTCACGAACTTAAAACAGCTCATCAACTGAATCTTGAGTTTTCAGGATTACTGATCAACTTCTTTAATTTCCAGGGTGATTGATTTTGTTGACGATATCTTTAAGTTCTTGATGTTGCACCATTTTTTTACAAGATGTTATAAATCCCGTTCACCGCATTCTCCTTTCTCTTCAGTTCCAATCTTCGATATATGACTAAAATAACAACTCATGTAATCGCTCATTTTACCCCATTTCTCGATCATATTTGTCGTCTTAGGTGGTTTCGTTTCATTTTCACCAAATGGTACGTGTACACTGGATATAAGTCAAGTACTGCATAATATTTAAACTTAAAAAAAAATTAAAATACACTGTTGGTGGTATGATGGTAATCAGAGGCGGAGACAAGGGGGACTGAGTGGTGCTCAGCCTCCTCCAATGTCCAAATAAAGCCTAATTCTCAATTGTATTTTATGTCCAAATAATTATAAGCCTCCTTCAATAAGCAAGTTTCAAATGTATTATTATTATGTCCAAATAATTTAAATTAATTGGCTCAATCGTCCAAAACTCATATAATATACAAGTAGCCCATTATCATTACAAGTATTAGCTTGTTTTACATTATTATTAATTAAAAATTGTAAATAAAATATCTTTTTATCGAGTAAGCCACACCCATCTTCAAATTCTGACTTCGCCTATGATGGTAATAAGTACGTTGCAACATTAGAATCTTTTGATACTCGAATGTATTGTTATGAGTGTTTATTAATTTACAACAACATCCATCAAGTATATCCATCGACTTACAACCAAGGGAGAGTGGGATGACATGTATATAAGTTTTGTTTTGTAGAGAGCTCCTGCAAGTGCTTTAATACGCACTCCTTGAATAACAAACTTTATACTTGCGTGCTTTATTAGCAGTCATGTAGCAATGATAAAGATACGTCTTCTCGCAATCCTAATCATGATGCTCATCACTCTAAGTCATATACTATAACAAAAGCATTCATGTTGGTCGACGTCAGCTTCACATACCTATGTTAATAAACAAATCATGTCGTTATTTTTTCAACTGAATGGTTTGTTTATAAACACAGGTATTGTGAAGCCTATTCCGACCAAATGAGGGTGTTTCTATTATAATATATGACTTACATTGATGAGCATCATGATTGGGATTGCGTGAAGACGTATCTTTATCATTGCTAAGTGACTGCGAATAGAACACAACAATAAGGTTTTCATATTAAAAGCAGTTATCTACTTCAACAGGCCTCGTATTAAAGCATTTAGAGGAGTTTTCTGCAAAATTGGACTTAGCTAGATGCCACCCAACTCTCACTTCATTATGACTTAAATGGTCACCTGATTGCTGTTGTTGTCCCATAAAAGATACCCATAAAAATCCAGTTGGGTATCAAAAGATTCCAGTCTTGCGACTTACTTGTTACCATCATAAGTCATAACCACCACCAGTGTATTTTTAAGTTTTTAAGTTTGAGTTTATGTATGCACTACTTGACTCTATGCATTGTATATGTACCATTTGATGAAAGTAGAGCCCCACCAAAGTGGATAAATATGATAGAGAAATGGGGTAAGACGGTTACCTGAGTTGTTATTTTCGTTATCTACCGAAGCTGTGCGGAAAAAGGTGATCGCAGTGAATTTGGATGATAAGATTTTGCAACAAATGGTGGATCATCGAGAATTTAAAGAGGCGTTCATCAAGATCACTTATCCTTAAAACTAAAGTTGTTGATTAAAGTTGATGCATTGTTTTAAGATCATGCAACATATACGTGTTTATCATCAAGTTGATGTTGTCCTTTTGAGTTGTTTAATTTGTTAGTTTAGCGGTGTTAAAATTATAATGTTTAATTACTAACTTACTATGTTACGTTGTTTAATTGTCATGCTTTGACTAATATAGAGAAATATATAGAGAAATCGTTATATTGTAAATTTTTATTGTTATATTGTAAAATTAATATTAAGATGTAAAAGACTAATATATCATTGAAGTTTGGCTTGAGTGTTATGTGGTGGGATTCAACTTGGGATACTACCAACCCAGGTTCAATTCCCACTCAAAGCAGGGAGTTTCCAACCTTTGATGGTACTGCCAACATCAATGCGATTTGGGAAGGTCTCTGGGGAGGTTTTCCCAACCTTCGATGGTACTGTCAACATCGTCGCGAATTGGGTTTTCTCCTAACGCGTGTGTGAGTGACAAATGAGAGTATTCGATGTCGATATCGCCGTTAAAAAAAATGCCTAAGTCTATATTATGAGTGAATTCGGAGCTCAACAAAATTATTTACAATAACTAAACTTCCTAACATTATTATCTGACTACGTGTGTATGGATGAGAGTAGATTCTATTAAGATGATGATGATTTAAACTTCTACTTTACGATATATACTAAAGAATGGAAAGCTTATGAACATTAACATTTTATTAAGGTGTATAGTAGTAAAGTAATATATAGTAATAGTAATTTTTCTTTAGTTTAGTGATATAGAAAAAAATCATTTTTCTCGTTGGCTTTACACCTCCTTTTAGTTATTGATTTTTTTGATACTTTTGTAGAGCATATATATATATATATATATATATATATATATATATATATATATATATATATATATATAGTGGTAGGATCAAGAAGGAAGTAACTAATCGGGGGAAGCAGGGGGAAGCAAAAACTTTTTTTTTCGTTTTTTGAAAAAACTTTGTTCACGAACATTATAGATTGGATGAAAATATGAACATTTAGTAGAGACACTTTGTGATAAATATTTTTAGTTTGGCGGGAAAACGCTCGAAGAAGTAATATATAACAATTATCGTGTTTTTCGAGCGTATGTTGAGGTTTTAGCTATTGGGGTTTAGATATTAGGGTTTATAGGGTTTAGATATTAGGGTTTAGAAATTTAGGGTTTAGGGTTTAGATTTAGGGTTTAGATTGAGTTTTTAACACGAACGGTTTAGAGTTTAGGGTTTAGGGTTTAGGGTTTAGAGTTTGGTGTTTTGGGTTTATGGAATAAACCCAAAACACCAAACCCTAAACCCTAAACCCTAAATCGGGCTAAATTTTACTTCACAAACATGAAGAAAAAAAACGTTCATATTCTTCACGAACAATATTTTCTTGAATGTTATTTTTATCGATCGTTTTCCCGCCTAAATAATAACATTCATCACGAAGTGTCTCTTCTAAATGTTCATATTTTCGTGTGATCTTGATGCCGGAAAAAAAATTCCAAAAAAAGGAAAAAAAATAAAAATTTTGCTTCCCCCCGATTGGTTACTTCCCCATTGATCCTGCCCCTATATATATATATATATATATATATATATATATATATATATATATATATATATATATATATATATATATATATATATATATATATATAGGGGCAGGATCAATGGGGAAGTAACCAATCGGGGGAAAGCGGAGGGAAGCAAAAAAAAAAAAAAAAAATTTCGTTTTTTTTGAATTTTTTTTTCCGACATCAAGATCACACGAAAATATGAACATTTAGAAGAGACACCTCGTGATGAATGTTATTATTTAGGCGGGAAAACGAGCGACAAAAATAACATTCAAGATAATATTGTTCGTGAAGAATATGAACGTTTTTTTTCTTCATGTTTTGTGAAGTAAAATTTAGTCCGATTTAGAGTTTAGGGTTTAGGGTTTAGGCACCAAACCCTAAACCCTAAACCCTAAACTCTAAACCGTTCGTGTTAAAAACTCAATCTAAATCCTAAATCTAAACCCTAAATCTAAAACCTAAACCCTAAATTTCTAAACCCTAATATCTAAACCCTATAAACCCTAATATCTAAACCCTAATATCTAAACCCCAATAGCTAAAACCTCAAAATACGCTCGAAAAACACGATAATTGTTATATATTACTTCTTCGAGCATTTTCCCGCCAAAATAAAAACATTTATCACAAAGTGTCTCTACTAAATGTTCATATTTTCATCTCATCTATAATGTTCGTGAACAAAGTTTTTTCAAAAAATGAAAAAAAAAGTTTTTACTTCCCCCCGTTTCCCCCCGAATGGTTACTTCCCTCTTGATCCTACCACTATATATATATATATATATATATATATATATATATATATATATATATATATTTATATATATATATATATATATATATATGAAAAAGTTATTCTTGATTGTGGTTGAAAGTTATTTATGGATTGTTATATGTATAGGTTATATGTATAGATTATATATATTATTTACAATTATTATTATTATATTATAATAGAATGTCGTAATATATTAAGAATGGATTTAAATCAATTCATGATTTAAGATACAAGTAATTACAATAAAATATATGATAAACGAATTTTTTGAGTGGCTGCTTTTATCTCCTATAGGGTTTCCTTTACAATACCCCAAAGCAAGCGTATCTCTCAAATTTTCCGTTCATGAAAATTAGTGGTGAGTTATATATATATATATATATATATATATATATATATATATATATATATATATATATATATATATATATATATATATATATATATATATATATATATTACTATCTTACTAATTATTGATTATTAATTTTATTAATAAGGAAAATTAATAATAAAATATAGCTAAACTAATCAATTAACTAAGTTAGTTGTTTACTAATTAATATTATTAATAAAAATGAACTTTTATAATTTATCAATACCACGGGCTCTTAAACTTAAAAGAAAAATTGTTTGAAAAAATCAATTAATTTTGCACTATTACTTTATCCACCGTGCAACATACGAGCTTTAAAACCTATTATAGCAAAATTGCAAAGTGATTTTTAATTATTTTTTAACCGATGTAATACACGGACTCCATACACTAACTATTTTATAAAGTGTTAACAATTTAATAATCTTATCAATTATTATCATTTTATTGAAACTATTAGCTCTAAAATATACTCTGTAATTGTTTGATAAATTCAATTGATTTTGCACGGTTATTTATCCACCCGTGCAACGCACGGGCTCTAAAACCTAGTGTATATATATATATATATATATATATATAATGACGGATTAAGAAATCATATTTAGCGTCACTAGTTAACATTTCAAAAATAATTACATTATTTAATTTAGTGATTTCACTAAAAAAAAATTACACTAATATATGAGTGGTGTTATTCAGAAGTTTAAACTTTTAATTTTAGTATGTCCGCCATATATATATATATATATATATATATATATATATATATATATATATATATATATATATATATATATATATATATATATATATGGGGCAGGATCAATGGAAAAGTAACCAATTTGGGGGAAGCAATTTTTTTTCCTTTTTTTTTTTTCGTTTTTTCGGAATTTGTTTTTTCAGGCATCAATATCACATGAAAATATTAACATTAAAAAAAGACACTTCATGATGAATGTTATTATTTAGGCGGAAAAACGATCGACAAAAATAACATTCAAGATGATCATTCCTATATTAAAGAGTTACTTAATTAAGGATTGAGTGCAATGATAATAAGATGGAGAATGGGATGTTTGATGATTGTTTTGGGCCCTGATGATCGTCTTTCACTTTTCAATCAAGTGATCAACCACCCCGACCCGGTCTTGATTGTTAATTAGCATGATTCACCTTAACTCGATGTAAATGTTCCTTGGGCAAAGTCACAAGTGAAAATTACAAAGGTCTAGGCAAATGGCAGAGAATCAACAACATATAAATGAGAGGTCAAGCTCCCTATTTATAGTTTTTAGAATATTTGCGGTATGTGGATTGTCTAACCATCCGCGCTACCTTAGCGAAAATAAACCGCAGTCTTTTATTGATGCACCATAATCTGCAGACTTAACTTTCAGCGGATATGTCAAGCCTTTTGAATATACTTCGCGCAACTTCTGTTTTTAGCTTTTAGCAAATAAAATATACATATACAATGCTATGTATATGATCAAGTCCCCCCAGTTTATTATGATATATTTCGCGTAGCAAATGTATCATGATAAACTCTAAAAAATAAAATTTGCTATTAAAAAATATGTTTGCAGCAGGTGTTAATAATTTTTCATCGTTAATTTATTATCGTTGATTTTCACAATGATAACGCGTAATAACAGCAGTAACTCTGAAAAGGCTGTCAAATCAGAAAACGCTGTAATGGCTATATAATTACCGTTAACGCGTTGCGGTAATTCTATCCGTTAAAAATTAATCATTACCCCTATAACTTCCTCGCCTGAATTTTAATTATAAATACCAAAGCAACTCGCATTAACAACTTTACGCTTTCACCATCAATTTCTTTTCAATCGAAGCTTATCGAAATCTATACTCGCCACTTGCAATTTAGCGATTCACACTTTGCCTTTTCCAAATTCATTACCAGATCCATTCACATAATCAAAAATGGCATCATCATCGTCTGCTAACACACCCAATGCCTTCATCTCATATATGACGGCGGCGAAGGTCGAAACCCTAAAACAGCACTATCCACTGTTGGCTCAATTTTCTCCTACTGCACCGTCAGCAGAGGATAGGGCTAACGCCCCTCCCAAGGATATGATCACAATCTATGAGGCAGCTATTTCTCACGGCAATTTACGACTTCCACTTACGCCTTTCTTTCACAACGTTTGTGAACATTACAAGGTTGCAATTGCTCAATTGCATCCAAATGCTGTTAACAAAATCGTGACGACCCGAAAATTTCCGACAAATTTTAAACTTAATCTTTATATGATTTCGACACGATAAGCAAAGTCTATAATATTGAGTCTTAAAATTTTTGAACTGTTTTCTTGCATTCATTTAACTTCGACCATTCCCGACGATTCACGAACCATTATTTGTAAATAAATATGTATACATATAAATATAAATATAACTATATGAATATATATAATAACTTAAAATAATAATATACAATATAATTAAATTATTATTAAAATAAATCTATATATATATAGAGTATATCAAATATAATTATTTAAAAATTGTAACGATTATTATTTAGAGAAGTTTAATGCGAACTTATATGATTTTAAAATAAATGGTGATCCGAAAATAGTTCTATAAAATTTAAGCTTATTAAAAATGTATTTAGGAACTAATTGTTGAATTTTAAAACTTTTTATATTTTACTTGGGGTTGGGAGTGAATAATTAATGTAATTTTTATTTAATAGTTAATGACCGAATTTTATACCATAATGACTGAAATAAATAAAGATAATTAATATTAAAATTTGGGATTTTTCTGAAGACTTTTAGTCCGCCACTTATTTATCAATGGAGTACGAATTTCAGTCCGTGAATGAAATAGTAGACGACGGCTAACTTCTCGCGCACGTTTATATTTTAAATTATATTATAATTATTATATTATAATTATTAATTGTTAAAAGTACTGTGTTAGTTGGGATTTGATTCCTCTAAATCATTTGTATATATATATACATATATATATATATATATATATATATATATATATATATATATATATATATATATATATATATATATATATATATATATATATATATATATATATATATATATATATATAGCATGTAGATTAATCATCACCATCTAATTATTTCTAACTTTATCTGTACATGTTCTGTTTCCAATCAACATCCACTTCTTGTTTCTTCTATAATTTCAATTGAGATACTAGTCCTTTTTGTTATCTATCCACATCTCCTTTATGTAATATTCAATTTCCAAACACTATCATTCCAACACCAATGATCAAATTTCTCTATAATATAAGATATATACATGAATACATGATGTACTGGGAACATTCACTCAAAACCACAACCACCACTATCTATCTAGTCTACTTTCTATTTTGTGATTTACAACACTATCTAAACGATCACCACTGCAGCCTGCACCCAAATATCATTTTGGTTTGGCTAAACTCACCCAAGACTACCATATTATGGTTTGTTACTACAACTAAAAGAAAACCATCTAAAATGCAACTACACCTACTGCCACTAGCTGCACGATCTGTTGTTGCAAATCAACCGAGATTAATTGCTATTCAAGCAGCCCCAACACTCAAATCATAACCCGCCACTCAACACCTATAACCACCTCTAAACCGCCATTAAACCAAAACCCAAAGTGACCTGAATGACTTGTTGTTTTTAATTGGTATTTCCTGTCTTCTATGAAATACCACGACTATCAACTGCAGCCTTCACCTCCATCACCATGATAAACAATCCGGTAATCACCATCTCTCTATTCTTTCTCCCTCTCTTCCTTTCTCTCTCTAAATTTTTTTAAACAATCATTATCACCATCAAAACCCATCTGTATATTTGTTTCCTGTCGTGATATCTTTATAGTAATCAGAACACCATCTCCAACTTCAAACCACCAACACCATTAATCACTGTAACATCGAACGGTTCCTGCTACAGTTAAACTATACTGTTTTTATTCGACAAACATCACCATCGAAAAACTGTTAATAGTTTTCTTTTCTCGCTCTACGTGAGCTGTATATTGACCCTGTTACAATTCGAATAAAAGTCACTTAGTTTAAGAGTATTATATTACATGTGGAATGGATTAGACTTTATGGCCGACACTTTGTCTTTCATCTAAACTAGTGGAGCAATTTATTTTTTAATTGAAGGGCCAAAGTGCCGACCCACTTCCTTACAACAACTCTTTAATTGAAAACGAACATGATATATTTTTTTTTTGATTTCTCAAAGCTTCGGTTGATATGGATTTCGTTGACAGGAAATTTAAATTAGACATTAAGTTTACAATTTTTTTTTTTGTGAAACCATAAGGGTTAAGAAACTTATTGACGAACCATGATTATGATTAGAGGATGATTAAGATTTTGATTATGATTAAGATATAGGATAGTAATAATAATTTGATGATGATTTACATGGTGAAGATATGATGTTACGAAGATGATGATGAAACGATGATAATGATATACGTATACATTATTGATGATGATCACGAGACGATTTGATGATGATGGACGTATATGATGATATAAGAATCATGATGATGATAGATGAATGAGATTAAAGAAATTAACACATGATGATAACGATTTGATGGTTCCTGATCGATTGAAATTGGTGAAGAAGAAAAGAAAATGGAAACAGAAGAATATGGGATTAATATATATATAGGCTATGATTTAGATTAGGAAAACAATAATGGAGCAATGGCCTTGGGTGTTTGCTTAGAGCGATAGGTCGCAGGTTCAATCCTCGGCAGTGACATTTCTTTTTAGAAAAAGATGAAGATGAAAAATTTAAATAGAAAACATGATAAATAAAATAAAAATCGTAATTTAAATCAGATAAAGAAGGATGGAGGAGTAGTTAGGGGAGATATCGAGTTATCAAGAGGTCATATGTTCGAGCCAGGCATAGGCATTTATTTTTTGGAATCTTTCTTGAGGTAGCCATTATTATTATTATTATTGTTATTATTATTATTATTATTTGTATCCTAACTATTATTATTATTATTATTATTATTATTATTATTATTATTATTATTATTATTATTATTATTATTATTATTATTATTATTATTATCATTATTATCATTATTATTATTATTATTAGAACTATATTATTATTAAAAGAAACATTTTTAGTAAAATTAGCATATTTTTAAAGCTATTATTAAAATTATCATTTACATTTTTATTATTACCATTAATACCATCTTTGTTATTATTATCTTTAATCTAGTATTATTACAATTATTGATTTAACAAATAAATGATCTTTATATAAAAATATATACCCATAATTTAACTATACTAATATCCTTACTCATTTAAAATATATAAGATGAATATATTTAATCAGATAACGAAACCTATAAAATATATATATATAAATTTATTTGAATACAATAATATGTGTTAATATATATAAATGTTATAGGTTCGTGAATCCGAGGTCAACCCTGCATTGTTCAAAGTCGTCATATGTATTTTTACTACAAAATACAGTACTGTGAGTTTCATTATTCCCTTTTTATATACATTTTTGGGCTGAGAATACATGCAAATACTTTATTAACTATTTTACAATATTTATATGCGTGAGTTTCATTTGCTCCCTTTTACTCTTTACGTTTTTGGGCTGAGAATACATGCAAATGTTTTATTAACTGTTTTACAATATTTATATGTGTGAGTTTCATTATTCCCTTTTTATATACATTTTTGGGCTGAGAATACATGCAAATATTTTATTAACTGTTTTACAATATTTATATGTGTGAGTTTTCATTTGCCTTTTTACTCATTACATTTTTGGGCTGAGAATACATGCACTGTTTTAATAACTGTTTTACAATATTTTTATGCGTGAGTTTCATTATTCCCTTTTTATATACATTTTTGGGCTGAGAATACATGCAAATATTTTATTAACTGTTTTACAATATTTATATGTGTGAGTTTTCATTTGCCTTTTTACTCATTACATTTTTGGGCTGAGAATACATGCACTGTTTTAATAACTGTTTTACAATATTTTTATGCGTGAGTTTCATTATTCCCTTTTTATATACATTTTTGGGCTGAGAATACATGCAAATGCTTTATTAACTGTTTTACAAAATTTAGATGCGTGAGTTTCATTTGCCCCTTTTACTCTTTACATTTTTGGGCTGAGAATACATGCAAATGCTTTATTAACTGTTTTACAATATTTATATGCGTGAGTTTCATTAATCCCTTTTTAAATGCTTTTGCAATATATATTTTTGGGACTGAGAATACATGCGCTGCTTTTATAACTGTTTTACGAAATAGACACGAGTAAATAAAACTACATTCTATGGCTGGATTATTAAACCGAATATGCCCCTTATTATTAAGTCTGGTAATCTAAGAATTAGGGAATAGACACCCTAATTGACGCGAACTCTAAAGATAGATCTATCGGGCCCAACAAGCCCCATCCAAAGTACCGGATGCTTTAGTACTTCGAAATTTATATCATGTCCGAAGGAGGATCCCGAAATGATGGGGATATTCTTATATGCATATTGTGAATGTCGGTTACCAGGTGTTCAATCCATATGAATGATATTTTTGTCTCTATGCATGGGACGTATGTTTATGAGAAATGGAAATATGAAATCTTGTGGTCTATTAAAATTATGAAATGATTATTTATGTCAAACTAATGAACTCACCAACCTTTTGGTTGACACTTGAAAGCATGTTTATTCTCAGGTACGAAAGAAATCTTCCGCTGTGCATTTGCTCATTTTAGAGATATTACTTGGAGTCATTCATGACATATTTCAAAAGACGTTGCATTCGAGTCGTTGAGTTCATCAAGATTATTATTAAGTCATTCATAGTTAGATATATTACAAAATGGTATGCATGTCATCAACTTTTGATGTAATGAAAGATTGTCTTTTCAAAAACCAATGCAATGTTTGTAAAATGTATCATATAGAGGTCAAGTACCTCGCGATGTAATCAACTGTTGTGAATCGTTTATAATCGATATGGACTTCGTCCGGATGGATTAGGACGGGTCCTTTCAGTTGGTATCAGAGCGGTGGTCTTAGCGAACGGGTCTTGCATTAGTGTGTCTAACTGATAGTCGTTAGGATGCATTAGTGAGTCTGGACTTCGACCGTGTCTACATGTCAAAAGTTTTGCTTATCATTTCGTGTCAAAAATTTCTTGCTTATCATTCTTATAGAATCACTTGCTTATCATCCTTAGTCTAGACACATCTTATTGCAATGATTGCATGAATAGTGTATAGACAAAATTCATATCTTAGCGTATCTGCTACTTCATATCTTAGCGTATCTGTTACTGTAACTTTACCTGACAACTCCCGTAGATTCCTCCGTAACTTATGGGATTTTAGTAATATATGCATATGTAAATTATGTATTGCAGGGTACTAATCTACATCCTATAATCTAATTCTTATCGAAAATCCTTCATCTGATCGTACGAGATGAATCCTACAACCAGTTCGAGTCCCTCAGATTCCGATAGCTATTTCGATAGTTATTCCGACGGCTATTCCGACATAGATGTTCACCTAAGCATCGAAAACAGCGTCATCGGCATGAATAAACCAATCAGCCATTATCAATTCATCTGATGGGATCGTAGACGACTTAATTAATGGAAATGCGCAGAAAGCAATCCCTTCCACCAACCGAATTCATCTCTTGACAATGAACCTGAAGCGTTTATCGGCGAACCTGTTCGAGACACCATTTTCAGTCTCATTTCTAGGGTAACTCAACAAGATTATATTCTATCCACAATTCTGAACCTTATTCATCTGCTCGTTCCGACCGACAATCATCCTGGAGTAATAAGTCAACGAACTTAGCGCTCGAAAAATCTATTCGGAGAATATGGTGCAAAATGTACCAGCTTCAGCAACATCACCGGCACCAACAGTACGATCAATAACAGTACCAGTACCATCAACAATCCATGTTTCAATATCACCATCTGTACTTTGAGTACGATCTTCGTTCTACGTATCGTTCTACCTCATTTATCTTCATTCGACATGGCGAATATGTAATCTCTAAAGTTTTAGAGATTATTTATTCTAGTTCCAACCGAAAAGCAAATGAGTTTAATATCATATTAACTCATTAAATCTATGAATACATCTGAAGAAAATATATATGTATATATGTTTCCATAAAGATTGTAATTAAAAATTCTCTTGTACAAACTGTTAATGGTGAAAATATTTTAACGGGTAGGTAATACCCGAGGAATATTTAGATTTCGCATTAATAAGTTACACTGTACATTCTTCGAATCTGATTCAACAGTCATTTACTATCCTACTTGCAACCACAGCTATACGAATCCGTTCATCACAGAATAACCATTTTCATTCAATTTCATAATTGGATTTTGATCTATCAGAATCTAACAAGTGGCATAATGAAGAAAGCATTTGACGGGATAAAATTTTTTAGAAACAAACAAATTAACGATGAGAAAATTTTGTTAAGAATCCACGCTAACCAAATCCTAGCTAACTGTTCCTAGCTAATTGTGGACTAATCAACTGAGGACAACCAGCAGTGAACAATTAAAATGAATTAAAATATTGATTATAACATATGAAACTAAACAATACTTCAAGTTTGCCACTTGATTTCATCTTAAACCTCATTTGTATCTTGACGATTCCAATCTGCGTTCAAACCTTTCATACTTCTTGAAAACACCTCAATTGAGAGGATGAATCAACCGCCCTTCATCTACGGAAGAAAAGATTGATACATATAGTTATGCACCTGAAAAACACTCGGAACCTGAGTAAACGTTTAACACGTAGCTGTGCTAATTCCTTTAGCGTTATTATTACCGAAAATAACTTTGCATCTGCTGTTCGAGATAGCCAGTTTTGTCACAACTCCAGTAAGACAACTTCGACTTTTCGTACGAAACAACCTTATTATATCGTTGATATATACGCGTGCTCTTTTATTGTTACCAGGAAACCTTTCGTATTCCACCATATTACCATCAGCGTTTAATCATCTAAAAACACAATTTTCCTTAAACCACCTTGGATTAATAATCGATGATTCAGATATCAAAGCATTAAATGCAGAGGAAACAGAAAAATGGTAGATGGTCTAAATGACCAAAAGTTTGATGATAAAGAAAGGAGTATTGGGAACGCTCGATAGAAAATTGGGTATTGAAAAATAGATTGAGCTATCTATGAAGGAGACCAAGGACAAATACAAGGACCATACCATATATTCAAAGAATCCAGATAATTCTGGATCCGATGAAACCTTCAATGAATATCTTGCCCCGTACTCATGTTAAAATCTTGCGGAAAGTCTTTCCCCATCAACCATCGAACTTAGAAATTTCAAAATATCATTATCAATATCTTCGATATTTCTGAGGATATTTTCATAAATATCCTCGTCCAAAATTATATACCTCCTCGTGCTTCCTGTGTATCGTTATATTGAAAACATTCAATAGAAATTTAGTACTGAAAAGTGGATTATGCGAAACTATGAAGGAAGCCGTGGACAAATCACAAAGAATAAGTTTGACTTCAAAGAATCCAAATGATGCTATTTCTGATGAAGTCTTTAGCAAATACCTTGCTTCCGAATCTAAACCCTTACGGATAAATCTTCTTCATCATCCATCGATATTAGAATTTCCAAGATATCATCGTATCTTTCGTTATAAATATCCTCCATATTTCTGAAGATATTTTCATAACTATTCTTATCTGAAATCATTAATCTCTTCCTGATATCAGTGTTACATCATATAGAAACTGTTAGTTTCTATATTCTGTAAACTTTCGAGTTTAAAAATATGAATGTTATTGGAGTAATGTTGGGAACTGATGCATGAAGCAGTATAATATAATGACACTTGATCAATGTGATTATATTACAGTAAGTCATGCTGAGTTTCTAAATGGAACGTGATGATTCACAGATCATAACGTCATCATGTGCCATGTTACATAACTCTTTCATCCTACTTAACTCCGGAACAAATCAAGAAAATGTATTCTTGATGGTTCTATCTTCCGTGATGTTGATAAATTTGAAAATCAAATCGTGCTATCACGTTCCTTCCTGCTTAGAACATTATAATCATTCGAGACTCTATATCTACAAATTCTGGACCATTAACCGCTTGACTGGAAGTCGGGAAGAGAAAATAAAAGCATAGAGCTTTGAAATATAAGGGAGAATATAAAGCCGATAACAACACATAAATTACAAACCGTGTATATCAATGTTTATCGCAACATAAAGACACGGGAGAATTAAAAACATTATAATCCCGAGGGCGAAGTAGAAGAAAACAGATTCCTCTGGTGGAAGTTGGAAAAGGAGAATGATTGTTGCGATAATAAGGATGAGGACAAGGATCAGAACTGGATTAAGCATTTTCAGAATCTTTTGGATGTATGAAATAAGAAGGAAAGTATGGGAAGGGTGAGAATAATGGAACGGAAGAGTTTAATTTATAATAGAAATATCAGACAGAGTAATCAAAACAGATCACCGCATTTAATTCGAGAGATCTTAATTTCCTTATTCGCCGAAGAATCAAATCTTTTTGATTTCGAAGATTTTCTATAAATCCCTTGAATTCCGGAATTCAACCCTGTCTCCGTCAAAAGTTAAGACGAATCCTTATTTTTTTCCTATTTCAATCTTTTGTGATAGTTTCATTCGTGCTCTTCGAATAATCGAATTACTTTATCTATATTATTCTGTAATGATGAAAACTCTATTTATCAGCTCATATTCGTCAAGAAAAACATATTTATTGTTAGCCATGACGACCTCACTCAAATTTCGGGACGAAATTTCTTTAACGGGTAGGTACTGTGACGACCCGAAAATTTCCGACAAATTTTAAACTTAATCTTTATATGATTTCGACACGATAAGCAAAGTCTATAATATTGAGTCTTAAAATTTTTGAACTGTTTTCTTGCATTCATTTAACTTCGACCATTCCCGACGATTCACGAACCATTATTTGTAAATAAATATGTATACATATAAATATAAATATAAATATATGAATATATATAATAACTTAAAATAATAATATACAATATAATTAAATTATTATTAAAATAAATCTATATATATATATATAGAGTATATCAAATATAATTATTTAAAAATTGTAACGATTATTATTTAGAGAAGTTTAATGCGAACTTATATGATTTTAAAATAAATGGTGATCCGAAAATAGTTCTATAAAATTTAAGCTTATTAAAAATGTATTTAGGAACTAATTGTTGAATTTTAAAACTTTTTATATTTTACTTGGGGTTGGGAGTGAATAATTAATGTAATTTTTATTTAATAGTTAATGATCGAATTTTATACCATAATGACTGAAATAAATAAAGATAATTAATATTAAAATTTGGGATTTTTCTGAAGACTTTTAGTCCGCCACTTATTTATCAATGGAGTACGAATTTCAGTCCGTGAATGAAATAGTAGACGACGGCTAACTTCTCGCGCACGTTTATATTTTAAATTATATTATAATTATTAATTGTTAAAAGTACTGTGTTAGTTGGGATTTGATTCCTCTAAATCATTTGTATATATATATATATATATATATATATATATATATATATATATATATATATATATATATATATATATATATATATATATATATATATATATATATATATATATATATATATATAGCATGTAGATTAATCATCGCCATCTAATTATTTCTAACTTTATCTGTACATGTTATGTTTCCAATCAACATCCACTTCTTGTTTCTTCTATAATTTCAATTGAGATACTAGTCCTTTTTGTTATCTATCCACATCTCCTTTATGTAATATTCCATTTCCAAACACTATCATTCCAACACCGATGATCAAATTTCTCTATAATATAAGATATATACATGAATACATGATGTACTGGGAACATTCACTCAAAACTACAACCACCACTATCTATCTAGTCTACTTTCTATTTTGTGATTTACAACACTATCTAAACGATCACCACTGCAGCCTGCACCCAAATATCATTTTGGTTTGGCTAAACTCACCCAAGAACACCATATTATGGTTTGTTACTGCAACTAAAAGAAAACCATCTAAAATGCAACTACACCTACTGCCACTAGCTGCACGATCTGTTGTTGCAAATCAACCGAGATTAATTGCTATTCAAGCAGCCCCAACACTCAAATCATAACCCGCCACTCAACACCTATAACCACCTCTAAACCGCCATTAAACCAAAACCCAAAGTGACCTGAATGACTTGTTGTTTTTAATTGGTATTTCCTGTCTTCTATGAAATACCACGACTATCAACTGCAGCCTTCACCTCCATCACCATGATAAACAATCCGGTAATCACCATCTCTCTATTCTTTCTCCCTCTCTTCCTTTCTCTCTCTAAATTTTTTTAAACAATCATTATCACCATCAAAACCCATCTGTATATTTGTTTCCTGTCGTGATATCTTTATAGTAATCAGAACACCATCTCCAACTTCAAACCACCAACACCATTAATCACTGTAACATCGAACGGTTCCTGCTACAGTTAAACTATACTGTTTTTATTCGACAAACATCACCATCGAAAAACTGTTAATAGTTTTCTTTTCTCGCTCTACGTGAGCTGTATATTGACCCTGTTACAATTCGAATAAAAGTCACTTAGTTTAAGAGTATTATATTGCATGTGGAATGGATTAGACTTTATGGCCGACACTTTGTCTTTCATCTAAACTAGTGGAGCAATTTATTTTTTAATTGAAGGGCCAAAGTGCCGACCCACTTCCCTACAACAACTCTTTAATTGAAAACGAACATGATATATTTTTTTTTTGATTTCTCAAAGCTTCGGTTGATATGGATTTCGATGACAGGAAATTTAAATTAGACATTAAGTTTACAATTTTTTTTTTGTGAAACCATAAGGGTTAAGAAACTTATTGACGAACCATGATTATGATTAGAGGATGATTAAGATTTTGATTATGATTAAGATATAGGATAGTAATAATAATTTGATGATGATTTACATGGTGAAGATATGATGTTACGAAGATGATGATGAAACGATGATAATGATATACGTATACATTATTGATGATGATCACGAGACGATTTGATGATGATGGACGTATATGATGATATAAGAATCATGATGATGATAGATGAATGAGATTAAAGAAATTAACACATGATGATAACGATTTGATGGTTCCTGATCGATTGAAATTGGTGAAGAAGAAAAGAAAATGGAAACAGAAGAATATGGGATTAATATATATAGGCTATGATTTAGATTAGGAAAACAATAATGGAGCAATGGCCTTGGGTGTTTGCTTAGAGTGATAGGTCGCAGGTTCAATCCTCGGCAGTGACATTTCTTTTTAGAAAAAGATGAAGATGAAAAATTTAAATAGAAAACATGATAAATAAAATAAAAATCGTAATTTAAATCAGATAAAGAAGGATGGAGGAGTGGTTAGGGGAGATATCGGGTTATCAAGAGGTCATATGTGAAATGTCCCGTTCTTATTGATTAAAAACGTTCCATATTAATTGATTTCGTTGCGAGGTTTTGACCTCTATATGAGACGTTTTTCAAAGACTGCATTCATTTTAAAACAAACCATAACCTTTATTTCATCAATAAAGGTTTAAAAAGCTTTACGTAGATTATCAAATAATGATAATCTAAAATATCCTGTTTACACACGACCATTACATAATGGTTTACAATACAAATATGTTACAACAAAATAAGTTTCTTGAATGCAGTTTTTACACAATATCATACAAGCATGGACTCCAAATCTCATCCTTATTTAAGTATGCGACAGCGGAAGCTCTTAATAATCACCTGAGAATAAACATGCTTAAAACGTCAACAAAAATGTTGGTGAGTTATAGGTTTAACCTATATATATCAAATCATAATAATAGACCACAAGATTTCATATTTCAATACACATCCCATACATAGAGATAAAAATCATTCATATGGTGAACACCTGGTAACCGACATTAACAAGATGCATATATATAAGAATATCCCCATCATTCCGGGACACCCTTCGGATATGATATAAATTTCGAAGTACTAAAGCATCCGGTACTTTGGATGGGGCTTGTTAGGCCCAATAGATCTATCTTTGGGATTCGCGTCAATTAGGGTGTCTGTTCCCTAATTCTTAGATTACCAGACTTAATAAAAAGGGGCATATTCGATTTCGACAATTCAACCATAGAATGTAGTTTCACGTACTTGTGTCTATTTTGTAAATCATTTATAAAACCTGCATGTATTCTCATCCCAAAAATATTAGATTTTAAAAGTGGGACTATAACTCACTTTCACAGATTTTTACTTCGTCGGGAAGTAAGACTTGGCCACTGGTTGATTCACGAACCTATAACAATATATACATATATATCAAAGTATGTTTAAAATATATTTACAACACTTTTAATATATTTTGATGTTTTAAGTTTATTAAGTCAGCTGTCCTCGTTAGTAACCTACAACTAGTTGTCCACAGTTAGATGTACAGAAATAAATTGATAAATATTATCTTGAATCAATCCACGACCCAGTGTATACGTATCTCAGTATTGATCACAACTCAAACTATATATATTTTGGAATCAACCTCAACCCTGTATAGCTAAGTCCAACATTCACATATAGAGTGTCTATGGTTGTTCTGAAATATATATAGATGTGTCGACATGATAGGTCGAAACATTGTATACGTGTCTATGGTATCTCAAGATTACATAATATACAATACAAGTTGATTAAGTTATGGTTGGAATAGATTTGTTACCAATTTTCACGTAGCTAAAATGAGAAAAATTATCCAATCTTGTTTTACCCATAACTTCTTCATTTTAAATCCGTTTTGAGTGAATCAATTTGCTATGGTTTCATATTGAACTCTATTTTATGAATCTAAACAGAAAAAGTATAGGTTTATAGTCGGAAAAATAAGTTACAAGTCGTTTTTGTAAAGGGAGTCATTTCAGTCGAAAGAACGACGTCTAGATGACCATTTTAGAAAACATACTTCCACTTTGAGTTTAACCATAATTTTTGGATATAGTTTCATGTCCATAATAAAAATCATTTTCCCAGAATAACAACTTTTAAATCAAAGTTTATCATAGTTTTTAATTAACTAACCCAAAACAGCCCGCGGTGTTACTACGACGGCGTAAATCCGGTTTTACGGTGTTTTTCGTGTTTCCAGGTTTTAAATCATTAAGTTAGCATATCATATAGATATAGAACATGTGTTTAGTTGATTTTAAAAGTCAATTTAGAAGGATTAACTTTTGTTTGCGAACAAGTTTAGAATTAACTAAACTATGTTCTAGTGATTACAAGTTTAAACCTTCGAATAAGATAGTTTTATATGTATGAATCGAATGATGTTATGAACATTATTACTACCTTAAGTTCCTTGGATAAACCTACTGGAAAAGAGAAAAATGGATCTAGCTTCAACGGATCCTTGGATGGCTCGAAGTTCTTGAAGCAGAATCATGACACGAAAACAAGTTCAAGTAAGATCATCACTTGAAATAAGATTGTTATAGTTATAGAAGTTGAACCAAAGTTTGAATATGATTATTACCTTGTATTAGAATGATAACCTACTGTAAGAAACAAAGATTTCTTGGGGTTAGATGATCACCTTACAAGATTGGAAGTGAGCTAGCAAACTTGAAAGTATTCTTGATTTTATGTAACTAGAACTTGTAGAATTTATGAAGAACACTTAGAACTTGAAGATAGAACTTGAGAGAGATCAATTAGATGAAGAAAATTGAAGAATGAAAGTGTTTATAGGTGTTTTTGGTCGTTGGTGTATGGATTAGATATAAAGGATATGTAATTTTGTTTTCATGTAAATAAGTCATGAATGATTACTCATATTTTTGTAATTTTATGAGATATTTCATGCTAGTTGCCAAATGATGGTTCCCACATGTGTTAGGTGACTCACATGGGCTGCTAAGAGCTGATAATTGGAGTGTATATACTAATAGTACATACATCTAAAAGCTGTGTATTGTACGAGTACGAATACGGGTGCATACGAGTAGAATTGTTGATGAAACTGAACGAGGATGTAATTGTAAGCATTTTTGTTAAGTAGAAGTATTTTTATAAGTGTATTGAAGTCTTTCAAAAGTGTATAAATACATATTAAAACACTACATGTATATACATTTTAACTGAGTCGTTAAGTCATCGTTAGTCGTTACATGTAAGTGTTGTTTTGAAACCTTTAGGTTAACGATCTTGTTAAATGTTATTAACCCAATGTTTATAATATCAAATGAGATTTTAAATTATTATATTATCATGATATTATCATGTATGAATATCTTTTAATATGATATATATACATTAAATGTCTTTACAACGATAATCGTTACATATATGTCTCGTTTAAAAATCATTAAGTTAGTAGTCTTGTTTTTACATATGTAGTTCATTGTTAATATACTTAATGATATGTTTACTTATCATAGTATCATGTTAACTATATATATATATATCCATATATATGTCATCATATAGTTTTTACAAGTTTTAACATTCGTGAATCACCGGTCAACTTGGGTGGTCAATTGTCTATATGAAACATATTTCAATTAATCAAGTCTTAACAAGTTTGATTGCTTAACATGTTGGAAACATTTAATCATGTAAATATCAATCTCAATTAATATATATAAACATGGAAAAGTTCGGGTCACTACAGTACCTACCCGTTAAATAAATTTCGTCCCGAAATTTTAAGCTGTTGAAGGTGTTGACGAATCTTCTGGAAATAGATGCGGGTATTTCTTCTTCATCTGATCTTCACGCTCCCAGGTGAACTCAGGTCCTCTACGAGCATTCCATCGAACCTTAACAATTGGTATCTTGTTTTGCTTAAGTCTTTTAACCTCACGATCCATTATTTCGACGGGTTCTTCGATGAATTGGAGTTTTTCGTTGATTTGGATTTCATCTAGCGGAATAGTGAGATCTTCTTTAGCAAAACATTTCTTCAAATTCGAGATGTGGAAAGTGTTATGTATAGCCGCGAGTTGATGAGGTAACTCAAGTCTGTAAGCTACTGGTCCAATACGATCAATAATCTTGAATGGTCCAATATACCTTGGATTTAATTTCCCTCATTTACCAAATCGAACAACGCCTTTCCAAGGTGCAACTTTAAGCATGACCATCTCTCCAATTTCAAATTCTATATCTTTTCTTTTAATGTCAGCGTAGCTCTTTTGTCGACTTTGGGCGGTTTTCAACCGTTGTTGAATTTGGATGATCTTCTCGGTAGTTTCTTGTATAATCTCCGAACCCGTAATATGTCTATCCCCCACTTCACTCCAACAAATCGGAGACCTGCACTTTCTACCATAAAGTGCTTCAAACGGCACCATCTCAATGCTTGAATGGTAGCTATTGTTGTAGGAAAATTCTGCTAATGGTAGATGTCGATCCCAACTGTTTCCGAAATCAATAACACATGCTCGTAGCATGTCTTCAAGCGTTTGTATCGTCCTTTCGCTCTGCCCATCAGTTTGTGGATGATAGGCAGTACTCATGTCTAGACGAGTTCCTAATGCTTGCTGTAATGTCTGCCAGAATCTTGAAATAAATCTGCCATCCCTATCAGAGATAATAGAGATTGGTATTCCATGTCTGGAGACGACTTCCTTCAAATACAGTCGTGCTAACTTCTCCATCTTGTCATCTTCTCTTATTGGCAGGAAGTGTGCTGATTTGGTGAGACGATCAACTATTACCCAAATAGTATCAAAACCACTTGCAGTCCTTGGCAATTTAGTGATGAAATCCATGGTAATGTTTTCCCATTTCCATTCCAGAATTTCGGGTTGTTGAAGTAGACCTGATGGTTTCTGATGCTCAGCTTTGACCTTAGAACACGTCAAACATTCTCCTACATATTTAGCAACATCGGCTTTCATACCCGGCCACCAAAAATGTTTCTTGAGATCCTTGTACATCTTTCCCGTTCCAGGATGTATTGAGTATCTGGTTTTATGAGCTTCTCTAAGTACCATTTCTCTCATATCTCCAAATTTTGGTACCCAAATCCTTTCAGCCCTATACCGGGTTCCGTCTTCCCGAATATTAAGATGCTTCTCCGATCCTTTGGGTATTTCATCCTTTAAATTTCCCTATTTTAAAACTCCTTGTTGCGCCTCCTTTATTTGAGTAGTAAGGTTATTATGAATCATTATATTCATAGATTTTACTCGAATGGGTTCTCTGTCCTTCCTGCTCAAGGCATCGGCTACCACATTTGCCTTCCCCGGGTGGTAACGAATCTCAAAGTCGTAATCATTCAACAATTCAATCCACCTACGCTGCCTCATATTCAGTTGTTTCTGATTAAATATGTGTTGAAGACTTTTGTGGTCGGTATATATAATACTTTTGACCCCATATAAGTAGTGCCTCCAAGTCTTTAATGCAAAAACAACCGCGCCTAATTCCAAATCATGCGTCGTATAATTTTGTTCGTGAATCTTCAATTGTCTAGACGCATAAGCAATCACCTTCGTTCGTTGCATTAATACACAACCGAGACCTTGCTTTGATGCGTCACAATAAATCACAAAATCATCATTCCCTTCAGGCAATGACAATATAGGTGCCGTAGTTAGCTTTTTCTTCAATAACTGAAACGCTTTCTCTTGTTCATCATTCCATTCAAATTTCTTCCCTTTATGCGTTAATGCAGTCAAGGGTTTTGCTATTCTGGAAAAGTCTTGGATGAACCTTCTGTAGTAACCAGCTAGTCCTAAAAACTGGCGTATGTGTTTCGGAGTTTTTGGGGTTTCCCACTTTTCAACAGTTTCTATCTTTGCCGGATCCACCTTAATACCTTCTTTGTTCACTATGTGACCGAGGAATTGAACTTCTTCCAACCAAAATGCACACTTTGAAAACTTAGCGTACAATTCTTCCTTCCTCAATACTTCTAACACCTTTCTCAAATGTTCACCGTGTTCTTGGTCATTCTTTGAGTAAATAAGTATGTCATCAATGAAAACAATGACAAACTTGTCAAGGTATGGTCCACACACTCGGTTCATAAGGTCCATGAACACAGCTGGTGCATTAGTTAAACCAAATGGCATGACCATAAACTCGTAATGACCGTAACGTGTTCTGAAAGCAGTCTTTGGAATATCATCTTCTTTCACCCGCATTTGATGATACCCGGAACGTAAGTCAATCTTTGAATAAACAGACGAGCCTTGTAGTTGATCAAATAAGTCGTCGATTCTCGGTAGTGGGTAGCGGTTCTTGATGGTAAGTTTGTTCAACTCTCGGTAGTCGATACACAACCTGAATGTACCATCTTTCTTCTTGACAAACAAAACAGGAGCTCTCCACGGTGATGTGCTTGGTCGAATGAAACCACGCTCTAAAAGTTCTTGTAATTGGCTTTGCAGTTCTTTCATCTTGCTGGGTGCGAGTCTGTAAGGAGCACGAGCTATTGGTGCAGTTCCTGGTACAAGATCTATTTGAAATTCAACGGATCGATGTGGGGGTAATCCCGGTAATTCTTTCGGAAATACATCGGGAAATTCTTTTACAATGGGAACATCATTGATGCTCTTTTCTTCAGTTTGTACTTTCTCGACGTGTGCTAAAACAGCATAGCAACCTTTTCTTATTAGTTTTTGTGCCTTCAAATTACTAATAAGATGTAGCTTCGTGTTGCCCTTTTCTCCGTACACCATTAAGGGTTTTCCTTTTTCTCGTATAATGCGAATTGCATTTTTGTAACAAACGATCTCTGCTTTCACTTCTTTCAACCAGTCCATACCGATTATCACATCAAAACTCCCTAACTCTACTGGTATCAAATCAATCTTAAATGTTTCGCTAACCAGTTTAATTTCTCGATTCCGACATATATTATCTGCTGAAATTAATTTACCATTTGCTAATTCGAGTAAAAATTTACTATCCAAAGGCGTCAATGGACAACTTAATTTAGCACAAAAATCTCTACTCATATAGCTTCTATCCGCACCCGAATCAAATAAAACGTAAGCAGATTTATTGTCAATAAGAAACGTACCCGTAACAAGCTCCGGGTCTTCCTGTGCCTCTGCCGCATTAATATTGAAAACTCTTCCGCGGCCTTGTCCATTCGTGTTCTCCTGGTTCGGGCAATTTCTAATAATGTGGCCCGGTTTTCCACATTTATAACAAACTACATTGGCATAACTTGCTCCGACACTACTTGCTCCGCCATTACTCGTTCCGACACCATTTGTTCCTTTCGTTCTATTAACCCCTGGTCCGTAGACCTCACACTTCGCCGCGCTATGACCATTTCTTTTACACTTGTTGCAAAATTTGGTGCAGAACCCCGAGTGATACTTTTCACACCTTTGGCATAGCTGCTTCTGATTGTTGTTGTTGTTGCGGTTATTATTGTTGTTGGGATGATTGTTGTAGTTGCTGTTGTTGTTGTTGTTGTTGTTGGGCCGTTTATTGTAGTTGCGATTGATGTTGCGATTGTTGGGATAATTGTTGCGATTATTGTTGTAATTGCTGTTGTTGTTGTATTGGTGATTCTTATCACCGTTTTCCTCCCACTTTCTTTTGACTTGCTTCACATTGGCCTCTTCAGCAGTCTGTTCTTTAATTCTTTCTTCAATCTGGTTCACTAGTTTGTGAGCCATTCTACATGCCTGTTGTATGGAGGCGGGCTCGTGTGAACTTATATCTTCTTGTATTCTTTCCGGTAATCCTTTCACAAACGCGTCGATCTTCTCTTCCTCATCTTCGAATGCTCCCGGACACAATAGGCACAATTCTGTGAATCGTCTTTCGTACGTGGTAATATCAAATCCTTGGGTTCGTAACCCTCTAAGTTCTGTCTTGAGCTTATTGACCTCGGTTCTGGGACGGTACTTCTCGTTCATCAAGTGCTTGAATGCTGACCACGGTAGTGCGTACGCATCGTCTTGTCCCACTTGCTCTAGATAGGTATTCCACCATGTTAACGCAGAACCTGTGAAGGTATGCGTTGCGTACTTCACTTTGTCCTCTTCAGTACACTTACTTATGGCAAACACCGATTCGACCTTCTCGGTCCACCGTTTTAATCCGATCGGTCCTTCGGCTCCATCAAATTCCAAAGGTTTGCAGGCAGTGAATTCTTTGTAGGTGCATCCTACACGATTCCCTGTACTGCTAGATCCAAGGTTATTGTTGGTATGTAGCGCAGTCTGTACTGCGGCTATGTTTGAAGCTAGAAAAGTACGGAATTCCTCTTCATTCATATTCACAGTGTGTCGAGTAGTCGGTGCCATTTCCTTCAAAATAGTCAAATGGAACAAGTTAATCATACAGAATATTAAGAGTAGTTAATAGTATTTCGTAGCATAATATGAACTCATTTATAAAAGCTTTTTCTTCATATTAGCGTTTTATAAGTTTAAATTCGGGTAGTACCTACCCGTTAAGTTCATACTTAGTAGCTAATATACAATTCAACTACTACAATTCTATATGAAAAACTGATTATAATAATATTTCGCGTTCAAACTTTTACACAATATTTTACAAACTTACAATACCGCTTATTTTACATATAGCATGAAATATAGCACACAATAAATTTGATACAAGATGGTTGTGAAGATAATTCTAGCTAGTGCACAAGTCGTTCAGCAAAGGAAAAAAGACACGTAATTCATACGTCCAGAAACAAGTCATGCATTCTGGTTTTACTAGGATTACTTCCCATCCTTGGTCTTGTGGAACATAACCGTTATGGCCGTTGATAAGACAGCGTGTTGTAACGTCGTCAAAGGGACGAGGGTTACGTAATGTCCAACAGTCCCATAACAATCTAAAAACCTCATTTCTTACCCCAATTACCGACTCCGTCACTTGTGAAAACGTTTTGTTTAATAGTTGTAGCCCGATGTTCTTGTTCTCACTTTAGTGAGAAGCGAACATTACTAATCCGTAAGCATAACATGCTTCTTTATGTTGCATGTTAGCCGCTTTTTCTAAATCACGAAGTCCAATATTCGGATATATTGAGTCAAAATAATTTCTTAACCCATTGCGTAAAATAGCATTTGGGTTCCCCGCAATATATGCGTCAAAGTAAACACATCGTAACTTATGGATTTCCCAATGTGATATCCCCCATCTTTCGAACGAAAGCCTTTTATAAACCAAGGCATTCTTGGAACGTTCTTCGAATGCCTTACAAACTGATCTCGCCTTAAATAGTTGTGCCGAAGAATTCTGACAGACTCTAGACAAGATTTCATCCATCATGTCTCCGGGTAGGTCTCTTAAAATATTGGGTTGTCTATCCATTTTGTGTTTTTATACTGTAAAATAGACAAGAGTTAGATTCATAAAAAAAATACTTATTAATACAAGCAATTTTTACATATATCATAAAGCATAAGCACACTATATTACATATATTACACCACACGAATACAACTATCTTATTCCGACTCGCTTGTTTCTTCTTCTTCGGTTTTGGTTCGTTTTGCCAAGTTTCTAGGGATATATGATGTTCCCCTAATACGAGCCGTCGTTTTCCACATTGGTTTAGAAAAACCTGGTGGTTTAGAGGTTCCCGGGTCATTGTTACAACTTAAGGACTTCGGGGGTTGACGATACATATAAAGTTCATCGGGGTTGGAATTAGATTTCTCTATTTTTATGCCCTTTCCCTTATTATTTTCTTTTGCCTTTTTAAATTCAGTAGGGGTAATTTCTATAACATCATCGGAATTCTCGTCGGAATCCGATTCATCGGAGAATTGGTAATCCTCCCAATATTTTGCTTCCTTGGCGGAAACACCATTGACCATAATTAACCTTGGTCGGTTGGTTGAGGATTTTCTTTTACTTAATCGTTTTATTATTTCCCCCATCGGTTCTATTTCTTCATCCGGTTCCGATTCTTCTTCCGGTTCCGATTCTTCTTCCGGTTCCGACTCTTCTTCCGGTTCCTCTTTGGGAACTTGTGAATCCGTCCATGAATAATTCCAATTTATATTTAACTCTTCATTATTATTAGGTGAGTCAATGGGACTTGTTCTAGAGGTAGACATCTATCACATAATATCAAACGCGTTAAGAGATTAATATATCACATAATATTCACATGTTAAAAATATATAGTTTCCAACAAAATTTGTTAAGCAATCATTTTTCAAGTAAACACGGTCGAAGTCCAGACTCACTAATGCATCCTAACAAACTCGATAAGACACACTAATGCAAAATTCTGGTTCTCTAAGACCAACGCTCGGATACCAACTGAAATGTCCCGTTCTTATTGATTAAAAACGTTCCATATTAATTGATTTCGTTGCGAGGTTTTGACCTCTATATGAGACGTTTTTCAAAGACTGCATTCATTTTAAAACAAACCATAACCTTTATTTCATCAATAAAGGTTTAAAAAGCTTTACGTAGATTATCAAATAATGATAATCTAAAATATCCTGTTTACACACGACCATTACATAATGGTTTACAATACAAATATGTAACAACAAAATAAGTTTCTTGAATGCAGTTTTTACACAATATCATACAAGCATGGACTCCAAATCTCATCCTTATTTAAGTATGCGACAGCGGAAGCTCTTAATAATCACCTGAGAATAAACATGCTTAAAACGTCAACAAAAATGTTGGTGAGTTATAGGTTTAACCTATATATATCAAATCATAATAATAGACCACAAGATTTCATATTTCAATACACATCCCATACATAGAGATAAAAATCATTCATATGGTGAACAC
The DNA here is from genome assembly GCF_046630445.1 of Rutidosis leptorrhynchoides. Taxonomy (NCBI): domain Eukaryota; kingdom Viridiplantae; phylum Streptophyta; class Magnoliopsida; order Asterales; family Asteraceae; genus Rutidosis; species Rutidosis leptorrhynchoides. Next base: position 78,666,586 of record NC_092340.1, on the reverse strand, counting down.
CTGGTAACCGACATTAACAAGATGCATATATATAAGAATATCCCCATCATTCCGGGACACCCTTCGAATATGATATAAATTTCGAAGTACTAAAGCATCCGGTACTTTGGATGGGGTTTGTTAGGCCCAATAGATCTATCTTTGGGATTCGCGTCAATTAGGGTGTCTGTTCCCTAATTCTTAGATTACCAGACTTAATAAAAAGGGGCATATTCGATTTTGACAATTCAACCATAGAATGTAGTTTCACGTACTTGTGTCTATTTTGTAAATCATTTATAAAACCTGCATGTATTCTCATCCCAAAAATATTAGATTTTAAAAGTGGGACTATAACTCACTTTCACAGATTTTTACTTCGTCGGGAAGTAAGACTTGGCCACTGGTTGATTCACGAACCTATAACAATATATACATATATATCAAAGTATGTTTAAAATATATTTACAACACTTTTAATATATTTTGAGGTTTTAAGTTTATTAAGTCAGCTGTCCTCGTTAGTAACCTACAACTAGTTGTCCACAGTTAGATGTACAGAAATAAATCGATAAATATTATCTTGAATCAATCCACGACCCAGTGTATACGTATCTCAGTATTGATCACAACTCAACTCAAACTATATATATTTTGGAATCAACCTCAACCCTGTATAGCTAACTCCAACATTCACATATAGAGTGTCTATGGTTGTTCCGAAATATATATAGATGTGTCGACATGATAGGTCGAAACATTGTATACGTGTCTATGGTATCTCAAGATTACATAATATACAATACAAGTTGATTAAGTTATGGTTGGAATAGATTTGTTACCAATTTTCACGTAGCTAAAATGAGAAAAATTATCCAATCTTGTTTTACCCATAACTTCTTCATTTTAAATCCGTTTTGAGTGAATCAAATTGCTATGGTTTCATATTGAACTCTATTTTATGAATCTAAACAGAAAAAGTATAGGTTTATAGTCGGAAAAATAAGTTACAAGTCATTTTTGTAAAGGTAGTCATTTCAGTCGAAAGAACGACGTCTAGATGACCATTTTAGAAAACATACTTCCACTTTGAGTTTAACCATAATTTTTGAATATAGTTTTATGTTCATAATAAAAATCATTTTCCCAGAATAAAAACTTTTAAATCAAAGTTTATCATAGTTTTTAATTAACTAACCCAAAACAGCCCGCGGTGTTACTACGACGGCGTAAATCCGGTTTTACGGTGTTTTTCGTGTTTCCAGGTTTTAAATCATTAAGTTAGCATATCATATAGATATAGAACATGTGTTTAGTTGATTTTAAAAGTCAAGTTAGATGGATTAACTTTTGTTTGCGAACAAGTTTAGAATTAACTAAACTATGTTCTAGTGATTACAAGTTTAAACCTTCGAATAAGATAGCTTTATATGTATGAATCGAATGATGTTATGAACATAATTACTACCTTAAGTTCCTTGGATAAACCTACTGGAAAAGAGAAAAATGGATCTAGCTTCAACGGATCCTTGGATGGCTCGAAGTTCTTGAAGCAGAATCATGACACGAAAACAAGTTCAAGTAAGATCATCACTTGAAATAAGATTGTTATAGTTATAGAAGTTGAACCAAAGTTTGAATACGATTATTACCTTGTATTAGAATGATAACCTACTGTAAGAAACAAAGATTTCTTGAGGTTAGATGATCACCTTACAAGATTGGAAGTGAGCTAGCAAACTTGAAAGTATTCTTGATTTTATGTAACTAGAACTTGTAGAATTTATGAAGAATACTTAGAACTTGAAGATAGAACTTGAGAGAGATCAATTAGATGAAGAAAATTGAAGAATGAAAGTGTTTGTAGGTGTTTTTGGTCGTTGGTGTATGGATTAGATATAAAGGATATGTAATTTTGTTTTCATGTAAATAAGTCATGAATGATTACTCATATTTTTGTAATTTTATGAGATATTTCATGCTAGTTGCCAAATGATGGTTCCCACATGTGTTAGGTGACTCACATGGGCTGCTAAGAGCTGATCATTGGAGTGTATATACCAATAGTACATACATCTAAAAGCTGTGTATTGTACGAGTACGAATACGGGTGCATACGAGTAGAATTGTTGATGAAACTGAACGAGGATGTAATTGTAAGCATTTTTGTTAAGTAGAAGTATTTTTATAAGTGTATTGAAGTCTTTCAAAAGTGTATAAATACATATTAAAAAACTACATGTATATACATTTTAACTGAGTCGTTAAGTCATCGTTAGTCGTTACATGTAAGTGTTGTTTTGAAACCTTTAGGTTAACGATCTTGTTAAATGTTGTTAACCCAATGTTTATAATATCAAATGAGATTTTAAATTATTATATTATCATGATATTATCATGTATGAATATCTCTTAATATGATATATATACATTAAATGTCTTTACAACGATAATCGTTACATATATGTCTCGTTTAAAAATCATTAAGTTAGTAGTCTTGTTTTTACACATGTAGTTCATTGTTAATATACTTAATGATATGTTTACTTATCATAGTATCATGTTAACTATATATATATATATATCCATATATATGTCATCATATAGTTTTTACAAGTTTTAACATTCGTGAATCACCGGTCAACTTGGGTGGTCAATTGTCTATATGAAACATATTTCAATTAATCAAGTCTTAACAAGTTTGATTGCTTAACATGTTGGAAACATTTAATCATGTAAATATCAATCTCAATTAATATATATAAACATGGAAAAGTTCGGGTCACTACAATATGTTCGAGCCAGGCATAGGCATTTATTTTTTGGAATCTTTCTTGGGGTAGCCATTATTATTATTATTGTTATTATTATTATTATTTGTATCCTAACTATTATTATTATTATTATTATTATTATTATTATTATTATTATTATTATTATTATTATCATTATCATTATTATTATTATTAGAACGATATTATTATTAAAAGAAACATTTTTAGTAAAATTAGCATATTTTTAAAGCTATTATTAAAATTATCATTTACATTTTTATTATTACCATTAATACCATCTTTGTTATTATTATCTTTAATCTAGTATTATTACAATTATTGATTTAACAAATAAATGATCTTTATATAAAAATATATACCCATAATTTAACTATACTAATATCCTTACTCATTTAAAATATATAAGATGAATATATTTAATCAGATAACGAAACCTATAAATTATATATATATAAATTTATTTGAATACAATAATATGTGTTAATATATATAAATGTTATAGGTTCGTGAATCCGAGGTCAACTCTGCATTGTTCAAAGTCGTCATATGTATTTTTACTACAAAATACAGTACTGTGAGTTTCATTATTCCCTTTTTATATACATTTTTGGGCTGAGAATAAATGCAAATGCTTTATTAACTGTTTTACAATATTTATATGCGTGAGTTTCATTTGCTCCCTTTTACTCTTTACGTTTTTGGGCTGAGAATACATGCAAATGCTTTATTAACTGTTTTACAATATTTATATGTGTGAGTTTCATTATTCCCTTTTTATATACATTTTTGGGCTGAGAATACATGCAAATATTTTATTAACTGTTTTACAATATTTATATGTGTGAGTTTTCATTTGCCTTTTTACTCATTACATTTTTGGGCTGAGAATACATGCACTGTTTTAATAACTGTTTTACAATATTTTTATGCGTGAGTTTCATTATTCCCTTTTTTTATACATTTTTGGGCTGAGAATACATGCAAATATTTTATTAACTGTTTTACAATATTTATATGTGTGAGTTTTCATTTGCCTTTTTACTCATTACATTTTTGGGCTGAGAATACATGCACTATTTTAATAACTGTTTTACAATATTTTTATGCGTGAGTTTCATTATTCCCTTTTTATATACATTTTTGGGCTGAGAATACATGCAAATGCTTTATTAACTGTTTTACAAAATTTAGATGCGTGAGTTTCATTTGCCCCTTTTACTCTTTACATTTTTGGGCTGAGAATACATGCAAATGCTTTATTAACTGTTTTACAATATTTATATGCGTGAGTTTCATTAATCCCTTTTTAAATGCTTTTGCAATATATATATTTGGGACTGATAATACATGCGCTGCTTTTATAACTGTTTTACGAAATAGACACGAGTAAATGAAACTACATTCTATGGCTGGATTATTAAACCGAATATGCCCCTTATTATTAAGTCTGGTAATCTAAGAATTAGGGAATAGACACCCTAATTGACGCGAACTCTAAAGATAGATCTATCGGGCCCAACAAGCCCCATCCAAAGTACCGGATGCTTTAGTACTTCGAAATTTATATCATGTCCGAAGGAGGATCCCGGAATGATGGGGATATTCTTATATGCATATTGTGAATGTCGGTTACCAGGTGTTCAATCCATATGAATGATATTTTTTGTCTCTATGCATGGGACGTATGTTTATGAGAAATGGAAATATGAAATCTTGTGGTCTATTAAAATTATGAAATGATTATTTATGTCAAACTAATGAACTCACCAACCTTTTGGTGGACACTTGAAAGCATGTTTATTCTCAGGTACGAAAGAAATCTTCCGCTGTGCATTTGCTCATTTTAGAGATATTACTTGGAGTCATTCATGACATATTTCAAAAGACGTTGCATTCGAGTCGTTGAGTTCATCAAGATTATTATTAAGTCATTCATAGTTAGATATATTACAAAATGATATGCATGTCGTCAACTTTCGATGTAATGAAAGATTGTCTTTTCAAAAACCAATGCAATGTTTGTAAAATGTATCATATAGAGGTCAAGTACCTCGCGATGTAATCAACTGTTGTGAATCGTTTATAATCGATATGGACTTCGTCCGGATAGATTAGGACGGGTCCTTTCAAAAATTGTGCTATTTGAGATGTATTGCAACGCTCTCAATAAGCAACCGATGCTCAATGTTTTTCGCTTTTTCGACAGTCTTACCCCACACGATGGCGGGGTGGTATTCATTCCGCGGCCGCCTTGGCGTGATGACTACACCCAAAGATTCGATTGGGAACTGGCGCAGTTCTTTCTTCTTTATTAACAACACTGCCCATAGCGATAGCAACATCATGAAAACTTGGTGTACCGAGATGGACGCCCACGCGAATGATAAAATTACCCCGGATGACTTCGAATAGGAGATCCTCAAGTCAATCAAGAATGCTGGCTTGATTATGCGAGCATACACCAACGTGCCGCTTTATATCGGCGGAGTCTCCATATACTGGCTATGGGGCGACCACAACGCGCTATTGATTGATGAAGCAAACAATGGTATACCGCTTATATTTTTCTTTTGCGCAAAAATGTATTTTATCTTATACTATATTTGTAAAAAAATTTGCGACATCATTTTGCAGAAGTTGAACTTGACCAGCTGATGAGAACAGCGGACGTTAAGCTACAACGGAGGAGGCTGTCACTCTCCACAAAAAATGCATTCTCACTTTAGCCGAGCAAGAAGCAAGTAAGTAATTTTCATTACGCCTAACTGCTTATATTGTGCTGATATTATTACCGCATTCATTAATTTTTTTATTTTCTTATTCGCTTTTAGTTGTGCTTTCAAATTCTGCGGAGGAGCCGGAGCAGTTGTACAATATTGCTGGGACATCCCCGAAGGCATTTTTGAAAGCCCAGGCAATGAAGAATTAAACCTTCCGTCTGGTGCCGAAGCATCAATCCACGAAGAAGATGCCAAAGACGCTGCAGAGGAGGAGCATGCTAACAGACTCTACTGCAAACTCTGCAAGTTTGTGCCGAGAAGCATGAAACGACAATATCGCGCACTTTCATTCGCTGAGGCTGAGAGACAGCAGATAAACAACTGCTTTAATGCCATCTATTTAACCGTAGACAATGTCGAACGGTTCAACAAAATTTCAGACCACTATGATAAAAAGTGCAAAACTGTTGCCTCTCAACGCAGAAAAATTCAAAAGCTTGAGGCTCAACTGAAGAAAACTGCAGATGAAAATTCCGCGCTTAAAAATAGAGCGGAATATGCAGAAAATCAGTTTTCACAGCTTGTCAATTATCTACCCAAGCTTGGCGATAAAGTGATGGATTCGGCGCCCGTGACCGAAAAATTCAAGGCCTATGCTCAAGCAGCTAAGCTCGCAACTCGATGCGAGTTTTATGACCTACTCTGCCAACTTGGCGACCTTTCGCAGCCACTTCCTGCGGACATCGCCAAAGAAATATGTCCAACTGGAGAGGCACAGGAAGTGCTGACCAGGGCGAAGAAGGAGGTTGAAAAGGTCACCATTCCGGCTCTAGAGGAGATTAGCCGGCGGGAAAATGTTACTTTCGAGGACATTAAGGCACTTGAGCTTTAGAATGGTTGTTTAATTTGTAAATTTGTAACCGCAATCATATATTGCATTTTTGTATTTTTGCGCGCTTCGCATAGCGCATTGTTAATGAAAGTATTTACATTTCGCAGTTGCAACTCAATTTATTTATATAGCTCTTTATTCAATATATTCATAATCTAGACTTGTCCTTTGCGATTTCCAACATTTATTATTGTGCACATAATAAGTATGTACTTTCGCGAAACAATCTATACTTGTATAAACTTATACATTATGACTCTTCTAAGTCCTCCAAAACGATTCTTAGGTAATTTATTAGCATTGCGAAGCATCTAAGTATGGAAAGATCAAATACTTAGAAAATTTTATCCTTTCGCAACATTTATTATTTAACAAAAGTGGGCAGTTTCATCACTTGGCTTTAAAGTTAAAATTTTACAAAATATCCGCATTGTTACTGCATAAGTAGGCTGTATCATTACTTAGCGAAATAATGCCATGCATTTTAGAAATTATGCGGACACTTAGTTGCAATTTACATAAGAATTTTCATTCAATGTTTTAAATTAAGCGTTTGCATTCTGCAGAATTATCACTGCGTGTGGCCACACACAGTGTTTTCTGCTTTATATAGAAACAATTGCTAAAACACGAATTCACTTCTTCTTATTCATAATTTTTGAGTAGTAACAGTTCGTAAAAACAACATATCTCAGTGCACACTCAATAAAACATGATAAAATCTTTAACTAATGTTTTTCTACTGCAACATTTACGCTATTTAGCAAGCACCGCATGTCCTTCAATGCCAACACTTTCGCGTGCAGTAATCATCACACAAAGTGGTTCAATTATCACCGAAGTCAGCGTACCGACGCCCTTGCAAGTAGAAAATTTCACCGTTCCATGCAACGTGGATGGTATTGCGCCAAACATGCGTAAAGCAGTGCGCCCAAGAATCATGTTAAGCCTAGACTGATTTCGCATTACATAAAGGTTTAACAAGGCTTGGCGCTTTAGCAATTCATCGCGATCATCTACTAATTCAACTTGCAATTCCAACTGACCAATAGGCCAAGTTGATTCTCCTGAAAAACCAGCTAGCGAAACCGTAATAGGTTTCAGCAAAGCTTTAATATGTGCAGGCAACTTGTTAAAATATTGCTCATACATTACATCCACACTGCTACCAGTATCAACATGCACATTCAGAATTATAATGCCAGTATTCGCAATGCGGCATGAAACCACCACTGGTTTATCAAGATCCGCGCTCAAGTTTATAGGAGGAAAAGTAATAGAGGGACATTGCCAGTTCGCGAATTGGTCAGATACTTGGAACACTGTCATTTCACCTTGAACCTCCACTACATTAATAACCTGAATTTCGCGTAGATTCTCTTTCTTGCTTACCATTTTAACCCCTAGATTCTCCACTGCGGGAGCTTTTCGATCAGTGGCATTTGGCACTTGCGGAGCATTAGACTTTGCGGGCAAGATAATCGCATTTGCAGTACTTGCAGCACCTTGAGCTATTAAATGTTCCAGTTTACCTTGCTCAAATGCCTCCGCAATCAATTCTGCCAAATCTCTACAGCGGTTAGTATCATGACCATAGTCATCATGGAAAATGCAAAACTTGGATTTGTCACGTCTGCTGTTCTCCGCTAAAGGTTGAGGATCAGGAAAAGATCTCGCTACCCTTTCTTGCAAAAGAATTTTCTTAGGCGTTTTTGTTAACATTTGAATGATGTTGAAGGACTCATTATTCCATTTTCATGAAGAATAATGATAGCGACGATTATATCCATGATTATCACTTTGACCTTGATGTCTGTCATTTTGCAGGTAACTACCGCCACCGTTTCACCTTGGATATCCCAAACCGCGAAAATTGTCATTACTTCCATCACAGAAAGAATCATTATCGTCCCGCCAACTTTTATCCTTACCCCATCCACATGCAGGGGTTATAGCACTGTCCTCTCCACCCTGATGTAATCATATGTTTCTTGCTGCACCTTAGCAAAAGTTGGCGGAACATCTCTTCTCAAACGCCGCACAAGCGTTGGATGTCGCTGCGGATTAATGGCATGCAAAAACCCAGAGATTTTTTGATCTTCATTCAAACTTGGTATCTTTTGGCATTCATAGATGTATCGCGTAAGTAATGCATTTAAAGTTTCCTTGTTACCCTGCTTGATGTCATGACATTCGATATGCGTCTTCTTCTGCGGTAAAAGGTTTTAAAACTTCAATAAAAATTTATCGCGAAGATCGATAAAGCCGATAATACTGCGGGCTTGCAAACTATGGAACCACTCCCTTGCTGACCCTTGTAAAACCATTGGAAATACTCGGCACGCAACCGGCTCATCCCAATTATAGATGCTTACCACTCCCTCAAACCGTTGCAAAAAATCCAAAGGGTCAGTTAAGCCCAAGTAAACTCCCAATGTTGCCGGCATAATGGGTGGTGTAATAATCGGGTAATCAGATATATGCTGGACAAACTTATCTGCATCAGTAGTAATCTCAGTCGCCTTTTTTGTGCGGGTATCAGTATTCTCCGCACAAAATTCAGCTATCATATCTTGCAAAAAATTCGGTTTCTCAAACTTGTGTTGCATTGATTTAGGCGCAATGCTCTTAAAAGCGTCCGCTAAGAAATTCTGAGCATTTTCTCTGCGCATAGCATCAGAGGTTTCACCCCCATCCCCATGGCAAGGAAAGGGTGTTGGTGACCGACTGCGCTTAACATGCGAAATTTTTACAAATTCCTCCACACTATCTGAACCATCAGAATATTCTCTTTCTTCTCTTGCCACTTTCGCAATCTTGGAATTATACACATTGTTTAAAACAACGCGGTCCTCTGCATCATCACTATTGCTATCGCGATGTTCAACAACTAAGCGATCAACTGGTGATCCTGAATCATTCAGTGGCCATAAGTAAGTACGCGGTATGCGAGGTTCGCGACCATACTTGGCATATTTTTTAGCTTACCAATAGCAGTGCCAACTACTTTGTCAGCCTTCAAACTCGTCTTCCCAGCCAAAATTCTTAATCGCTTACCTTCAGCAGTGGTTTCATCGCGGTTCTGTTGCGAATTTCTGCGCGCGACCATTTTATCAGCAGCAACCTTTAGTTGCAGATCAGTATTAGCGGTATTGACATTAGACGTTCTAGAGAGCGGTTCTTGAACTGAATTGCTCGCAGTAGCATTAACGGTTGCCTGTAAATTAACTGGCAAGGCATTTTGCGAATCAGTAGCCAGCATATCAGCATTCACAGAGCTGTTTGCATGCTTTGCATTAGCTACCATGTCCGACGATCAAATCAACTAGTACGCCTTAGCAATTTCCTGCAAATCATCATAACAATGCACGATTAAAATTAAACAAGTAATTTTGATTGTTTAATAGTAGAAAACAAAAAATTTCGAGTGTAATTTTGAACGTGTTCCACGGATGGAGCCAGTTGATCAATCCTATATTAAAGAGTTACTTAATTAAGGATTGAGTGCAATGATAATAAGATGGAGAATGAGATGTTTGATGATCATCTAATCTCGAGCATACCCTTGTCACGTCCGCCTCCGAACCTAAAAATGTAAACAACGGGAGGGTAAGCTAAATGCTTAGTGAGTGTAATACTTATACGCATACATACATAATTCAATTACTTGCATTCACCTACATAAAATAACACACGTCATTAGCAAAACATAGTATCACGTATTCAAGTGTACGACAAGCCAACATCGAAAACATAAAGGTCACGTCAATATTACATTGCTAAATATGAATACGTACAAACCACCGGTTAAAACAAGATCACGAGGGAAATTATCCCCTTGAAAGAGCCATGGATGTTCATAACATCAAATAGTACCAATTCCAATTCTATGAGTGGTATCGTCTCATCGAACTTCAAACCCACTCTTCACGCTTCATGTGGTATCGTCTCATCGAACTTTAAGCCCACATATGAGGTATCGCCACATCGAACTTTAAACCCTCATCAAGTAATACAATAGTAGTATGTCATCGTCAATATCGAACTTTAAATCCATACATGAGGTATTGTCGCTATCGAACTTAAAACCCTCATCAAACAAACAATCGTGGTATGTCATCGTCAATATCGAACTTTAAATCCATACATATGAAGTATCGTCATATCGAACTTGAACCCTCATCGAACAACGTAATAGTGGTATGACATCGTCCCATCTAACTTTAAGTCCATACATATGAGGTATCGCCGCATCGAACTTTAACCCTCATCCCGCATCGAATAATAAAATAGTAGTATGGCGTCGTCATCATCGAACTTTAAGTCCATACATATGAGGTATCGTCGCATCGAACTTAAACCCTCATCCTGCACCTCGGTCCCAATGTGGCCCAAGAGAAATGTATTCTACCGAATAACACTCGTCACGTCGCACACAAGCAACCAAATTATATGCATAAACGTATAAATATTCCACTCACCTCGATTACTTGAAACGCTAATCCCGCTCGAGCTTCCAATCAACCAATGTAAATCACCTAATAAATTTACAAACAAATAAGCTAAACACTCTAGCTTGTACTCAAAACATCACAAGTGCAATTTTGACCCATTTGCACCTACTTCTATTTTGGCTAAGTCAAAACTTGCCCAAACTGTCAATAATCACCATCAACTAGTGATTATGTTATAATACCACAATAAACCCCATATTTGATCTTTCAAAACATTTGCTAGCACAAGTTACACAAAGCCCATTTTGACCCATTTCTAAAACAAGCTCTCAACAACACCCATTTGGGTTCCATTTACAACATAATCACTAATCCTAGTGATTATACCTAATTCAAAGCCTAAACTTGGCCAATTAGTTTTCTAACCCAAAACCCACCAACAACAACAATAACTAGCTTCAATAAACCTATTTGTGAACTAGATGGGTCTTCCAACAACAAACAAGTTCAAACCCTAATTATGAACAACAATCAAGCTTATGAAAACTCGGAGTTAGAACTTACCAATACTACCACAACGTAGCCAAGAGCGAGATGAACAACCTTAACACTTGGGCTTTTGATCAATTCAAGCTCCTTCTTCTCCAAATCTCCAAATCTCTCTCTAGAATCTTCCTCTCTCTCTAAGATGAAATGGGAGTGTTTGTGGATGTGGAAAATGATCCAAAATTGGATCCCAAACTGATAATATGGCTACACATCCGGCCCCAAGTGAAAAGACATAAATACCCCTATTAAAATATCAAAACTGCACAGCTGGCCTGCCAGTTCATCTGGACGCTTTCCTGGACGGCGTCCAGTAACAAAGGACAGGACGGCGTCCAAATGCTTGGGACGGCGTCCCAATGACCTGAAACAGAAACAGGGTCTTACAACTCTCCCCACTTAAACTCGATCACATCCTCGTGATCTTCGTCGCTTAACCAACCGGACCTATACTCTACGGTCCTTTGACATACATCCGAACTTGATTTCCGCACAATTTCTGATAATCCGAAGGTTTTCCCATTAAGTTACCTTTTTTGACTAAATCGTCATCCGCGATTTACCAAATCTGTCAAATTCGAGCACTAAATCTCGCTTCATTCCCCAACCGGAACGAACTCATGCTCCAATCACCCGGCATACACAAGCTAACACTCCAAATCTCGTACCGAGTTATTAATTTCTTAGCGTACTTCGATCACGTACATTTCCAAAATAAAGTTTGTACCACTAACATGGTCACAAATGACTCAACGGAGCCAACAAAAGGCGTATCCTCACGATTGGATGACGCTCGACATATTACTTGCAAGAAAGCAAGCGCACCAAGTGATATGGTATCGTCAAATCGAACTTAAACCCACATCACATACTAACGCATCTATCGATATGGTATCGTCTAATCGAACTTAAACCCATATCTCATGCCAACTCACGCCTTGATATGGTATCGTCAAATCGAACTTAAACCTATATCTCCTTCAATCGTTTTTGCAAATGAGGTATCGTTAAATCGAACTTAACCCTCATTACACGTACGCTAAGTATGTACACATACTTATTATAATTCCACTCGACTTGGAATTTCCGCTCACTAGATACATGTATCGACATCATGTCCTAGCAAGAAGTCACTTGCATCACTAATATGTACAAAACAATAATTCTCTAAAAGAGATTTCGACACGTCATTCTTGTCCACGAGGCCTCATATTGCTCGTCAAACCCGTTCACTTAACTCTCGATGAGTTATTAATGTTACTACCTCAAGTAGTAACTTAAATCTAAATCAATAAATACAATTTCAACCTAAATTGTACTTTACCACCATCCGACCATTCAAGGTCTCGACACTAATTCCAAATCTATCACAAACACCGTTCGGAATTTCACATTAAAATCCCTTTGTGCGGGAGTAACACTCCCCCACTTAGGATCTCGTCCCATAATCACATTGTCAAGATAATATCATCCGGCGATAAATATCATTTTTCGAAATACATGTCTATACCTCTCATCGGTTATAGTCTTCTTCGTTCACCATTCCGTTTCCAAGATGGAAATTAGCACTCACCGCCACCCATTGGCGTCGTCTAAGCAAGGACTTAAAACCAATACGATTCATATGTCACAATACTTGCTCCATCCTCGATCATACGAAAGATTTCGAACTATCTTTCATTACTTCTACGAAGATCTCACTACAATTTATCCAAGCTTTATATTGCAATTTTCCAATTTCTAACGCTTGTCACTCCTTCACCGTCATACATATACTTAAGAGTTTCACTCCGGTACCCTAAGTACAATGTAACCATCCCTCACCGGAGTCGAACATTACGCTTGCAGGTTTGAAAAGGCACCTGACGCCGCGTCATTTAGACTCAAATACTAACATTTATCAAAGTCAAAAGACTTGTTACCTAGGGTTCCATCCGCCCGAGGGCACCCATAACCTAATTAGAATGACCTTACGTCATACGTGCTCGTCGAACCTTATGGTTCATAATCTTACAACACAAAAGCGACCACGCACCTACAAGTAACACCAAAGCCTACTTCCATGGTTTGGTAAAATATTTTACCCGACACTAAGGAATGCTTGGAAGCACCAAGTCTTACGCCCTTCGACCGTCAACCCAAACATCATCATGGGGTAATTCCGAAAGGAATCCTACCCTTCATTACACTACGCACTAACAAAATGCATCAAATCGAAACCGTAGGTACATTTCAATAGAGAAATCAAAAAGTACCTGAAACATCGTCGTCAGGTTCTCGTGCATCATCACTAATCATCACCTAGTTGCGCCTCCTGGCATCACCAACCAATTTTGGACACTCTGACTTCCGGTGTCCCTTTTTCTGACAATTAAAACATGTAACCTGGTTGGAAGATGGCTCTGTACAATCTCGAGACAAATGGCCCCGTAACCCACAGTTGTAGCAAGTAGGGAGATAATTTCCGGAGCCATCCTTCTTCACGCTACCGACATCTTCGGTCGCACTTTTACTCTTCTTGTTCGAATGCATCGTAGTTTTGAACTTTCACTTATTAACATCGGAAACACTTGCCTTTGACACCTCTGGTTCGAAACCCGAGCCAACTTAAACAACTCTTCAAAAGACTTAGCCATCCCCCGACTAATTTTACGTTTCAATTCATCGCTTAAAGTACGATAGAAATCTAGCATCAACATTCGGTCATCACCGACATACTCCGGACAAAAAACGAGTTTTTGACAAGAAAGTAGACTTGAGAGTAACCAAGTCCATCGAACCTTGTCGCAAATCACGCAACTCGTCCCGAATTTTATTAAGGTCGGATTGAGTTCGGTATTCATCAAAGAACTCCTTTTTAAACTCTTCCCATGATAAGCTCATACATTGTTCTTCACCATACAATTGAATCTTGTCATCCCACCACATCTTGGCTTCTTCACGTAACATACTAGAACCTTATCTCATTTTCTTCTCGGGAGGACATTCACTAGTACGGAAATCCCCCTCAATGTCGGAAACCCAACATATACTCTTTAACGGATCCCTCACCCCATTAAACATAGGAGGTTGAGCATCCTTAAAAACTTTGTAATGGAAGTCCCGCCTTCCATGTCCCCCATTACCATCACCCCCTTCACCACGAGGATGGATGTTTCTAGCCTCGAGTGCCTCTTCAATCGCAGCATTCATTCGTTCATTGATTAACTCGGTTACTTGCCCATCGACCGAATCTTGGAAGACCTTTCTAACATCCTCAAGAAACTCCGCTTTTTGACGTTTAAATATGGCTTCAACCTTAGCCGTGAACTCGGAGTCTTCGCCTTGATCATCGTTATCATGTCCGTTCCTCGTCTTCATTCTAAGAAATGAACTCGGTAAGGAATGCAACACGAATAGTTTACATACACCGCCAAGATCTATATTCACAATTATATAAATGTGTCACCATTCGTACACCCCATCTAGTTCAATACTTGTTGTACATCACTGAAACAACCCAACCCGTATTTAAACCGGCCCGTAATTTTTTTTTCTTTAATACATTAATATTTAGGTCCCAATTATGTTTCCAAAACATCTTTAACACAAATAAGTTCAATAAACTTTTAAAACATTTAATACATAGTTTAATATCCGAACGGGCAACACGACCCGACTATTTTAATTTCCAACACAACCGAGCATGGTGATTGGGGATACACTACCCAATCCTAATCAATACAAAAGCACGTCTTCTAAAGCAACCTACGCAAGTCCACTAGTTCCCACGCTTACCCGTGCCACCGCCTCCATACAAATCTATAAAAATGTAAACAACAAGAGGGTAAGCTAACGCTTAGTGAGTGAGAGTATACTACATACATATATATGCATAAAATGGACACGCCACACAAATAATCAAATAATACATACCGGAGCATCCAAGCATAAAGGCAAGCTAAGCTAAGCATACCGTACGATCACTAAGCAACAAGCTAAAAATAACAACAATAGAGTAAGTTCACCAACGACGATGTGAACAATGCCAAAATAAGCTATACCCGGAGGGTTAGCTACATCACAACAATACGACAATATATAACAAAGCGTAAACTGCCCAAGGTTAACCCCTTAACCCGAATACCGAAAACCAAATACCAAAATGAAGATTGGCCGAACTACACGAGCCTTAGTAAATTCGCATCCACATGTGACTACTATCTTCAGTACCACAACAACATTGAGGTTGGCCGAACTACACGAGCCTTAGTGAATCCGAAACCACACGAGATCACTACCTCAATAAGATGACCGAACTACACGGGTCATCGTGAATCCGAACTACCCGAGACTCACTTTCTCAATAAGATGACCAAAACTACACGCGTCATCGTAAATCCGCATTCACACGTGATTCACTTCTCCAATCATAACCCACATCAATCGGGGTATTCCAATCCACAACACAATATCAACCCTTCGCCATTGGGGTTATATAATCCACATCACAGGCATATGTGATAACGTACACACAAAGTGTGCACCTCGTCAAAGGTGGTCAACCAAAATGCACAACCGTGCCAATTGGACCTATACACAAGTCCATCAAATCCACCTATATGTGAAGTGAGCTCTATAACCGAGAACCACTTCACCCGACCAGCACCCATCCTACACATACATATGCACATAGGATATTAACACTCACCTTGTCACCTTGATGAATGCCACCGAACAATCCACAACTTGCCAATGGAAAGTACCTATTCCATTATCACAAATACAACAACACAATTAGGGTAGATTTACAAACCAACCCAATTGACACTTAGTGCAATTTCGACCCAAATGCACTTCCAAGCATAAACCGCGCCCAAACTAACCAATAATCACTAACGCACGTGAGAATGGTCCTATTACACCAATTAAACCCAATCATAGGTGTTAAACACCCATTTTGCCCAAAATGACACTTAAACCCTAATTTTGACCCATTTCAAAATTAGTCAGCCAAAACACCTCCAATGATTTCCGATACTTCCATAATCACTAACACTAGTGATTATACACCATTTACTAGCCTTAAACATGGTTAAATCATTAACCAACCCAAAACCCGCCTTCATCACTTATAAACCCGAATCTTGGTGTAATCTTCAATTAACAACTAAATGGGTTCCATCTATGAATCATACAATCAAAAGCCCCAAATTTAGATGATGAACACGAAAAAAAAAATTCGGAGTTAGGGCTTACCGTTAGTATCACCTTGTAGCTAAGAACGAGGAGAACAAAGTTGCCTCTTACGCCCTCGATCAAAACCCGAATCTTCCCTTCCAAAATCCCTCTTGAAAGATTTGGAGTATTTAAGTTTTGAGAGGAATTGAAGAAGAAAAGGAAAAAGAAATACAGAAAATGAGATGAGTGGATGGGATTTAAGATCCCAAATCTGGCACATACGCGAAATGACCAAAATGCCATCGAATATCCTTTAAAATTGCAAATCTGGTACCAGCTCGCCCAGAATGCCGCGCCGCGGCCTTAATCGTCGTGCCGCGACCTATAACGTATTCTGGTGGTTGCCTTAACATGCCTCCTGAAATTGAAATCAGCTAAATGCCGCGCCGCGGCCCTTTCTATCGCGCCGCGACCCAAGGCATGGTCTGGTGCCTTCCTTACCGTGCCTTCTGATCCTGATTTGTTTGTAATGTCGCGCCGCGACCCATACCTCCGCCCCGCGACCTTTAACATGGTCTGATCCGTTTTCTCGCACACATGAACTTCACACACGAACATATCTCAATCCTTCATACTCTAGTCGTACCTACACAATACTCTTATATATCACGTACGGGGAAAAACGGGGTGTTACAACTCTCCCCCACTTAGATTCGATCACGTCCTCGTGATCCTAGTCACTTAACTAAATCCGAACTTACACGCTATGGTTCCCAAAAAATCAATCTAATCCGACTTCCACCACATTACTCATCAACCCGAAGGTCAATCCATTAACTAAATACACACTTGCATGCATTCCGAGATGTACAATACACACAATATCCGAAGTCTACAACGATCACTTAGAATCCGCGAATCCGCCATGTATCCTTCCAACTCCTATAGGCAATTCTTCTCATAGAGTTACCCTTAACAACTAAATCGTCATTCGTGATTTATCAAGTCCACAAATTCGAGCACTAAAACTTGCTCAATCCCTCATATCGGGAAAAACTCCACCAATCTCGTACCGAGATATCAACCCTTTAGCGTACCATACCAAGTACAATGCTAAAAGTAACCATGTCCCAAACTAAAGTCAACCATCTAACCGATGAAGACCAAATAAAAGTGAAATCTAACGGATAACACTTACCACTTAACATCCCTTGTAGTGCGCAAACACGTCTAATACGCAACTACCGCAAACACGTGAGCAAAATACGACTATTGCATCACTATTCACTCCAAAATGGTCCTTACGACCCCACCATTGGCGTATAAAACAATCAACAGATCACACAACATGGTCCTTACGACCCCACCATTGACGTATAAAATAACCAATAGATCACACAACATTGTCCTTACGACCCCACCATTGGCGTATAAAACAACCAATAGATCACACAACATGAAGGCTGGCCGAAAACTACACGTGCCTTTGTGAATCCGCAACCACACGCGACCCACTACCTCCACCGCACAACAATCAGGATTGGCCGAACTACACGCGCCCCAGTGAATCCGAACTACACGAGAATCACTATCCCAAAAGAATGACCGCATCCACACGTGTCATTATGAATCCGAACTACACGAGACTCACTTCCTCAATATAATGACCGCATCCACACAAGTCATTGTGTATCCGAACTACACGCGACTCACTTCCACAATAAGATGACCGAACTACACGCGTCACCGTGAATCCGTACTACACGAGATCCACTTCCCAAATCTCAACACAGGAATGGTACTCCCAATCCCCATCGGTACTCGAATTTCCCGATAACGTTATACCATACCGATATAACACTACACCCATGATGAAGTTAGCGGACCGCGTCACGGCCATAACCCATCAATCAACGCTCTTTTGGCCTCAAACAACGAGTAGTGCAACATCGCGCACTGCTACACTATAGTGAATCCTAACGGATACCACTAACCATTACCATACGTACGCGTACACAATGCCAACACAATCGAGCAAGAACCACCTATATCGAGCATAGGCACAAAACAATAATTCTCTAAAGAGAATCCGACACGCACATCCCTTAACCGAGGGATATCACCTTGCTCGTCAAACACGTCCATTATCTCTCAATGAGATTCACCACATTACCACCTCGGTGATAATTTAAATCCAAAATCATAAGTACAATTTAACCAAAATTGTACTCTACCACAAATCGACCAAAATCTAGGTCCCGACACAAATTCCGAATCTACTATGAGCATTATCCGAAATCTCACACTAAAACCTCCTCGTGCGGGAGTTGGAACTACGTCCCATAACCGCATCTTGTACAACCGTACAATGCTACCAAAGGTAGACTTTACTAACAATTAGGTTCACACGACCCATCACCACATCTTGCTCCAATCTTGAGCTTACTAAGGATTTTAACCAATCCTTAAACACTTCGAACGAAGAGTTCACCATAAATTACACAAACTTTAATCTTGCAAGTCTCCGATTGCTCTAGCTAGTCAAATTTTTACCTAGTCACTCACGTACCTAAGGGTTTCTCTCCGGTACCCTAAGTACATTGTAACCACAACACCATCGGAGTCAAATACCACGCTCGTAGGTATGAAAGAGGCACCTAACATCGCGTCACGTAGACTCCATTACCAACATACACATCGAGATCAAACACTCGATCTTTAGGATTTTAACCACCCGTCGAACCTCATGGTTCATCAACTTTAACACGAAGCAAATACACGCTTAACAACCGAACACAAAGCCCATTCCCAAGGCTTGGTAGAAACATTTCACGAACACCAAGGAATGCTTGGTTGCACCAAGTCTCCATCAATCAAAACGTCACCTTAGGGTAATTCCATTAGGAACGTCACCCATAACAATATGCACAACACAAGGCATTAACAAACTCGAACTCATCGGCATAAAATAAATAATCAAAGGACATATTTATTAAAACGAAACGTACCTTAACGTCTCCTTGCCGCACCCGTCCCCGCTAACTCGGGACATTCCGACTTACGATGTCCTTCCTCTTGGCAATTGAAGCACACCGGGCCATCACCCTTTAGCACCGAACATTCCCAAGACTTGTGACCCCTCACGCCACAATTGTAACATCTAGATGCACTAGAATCCGATATACTCGTCCGTGTACTACTCGTGCTCACACTCGGATCCTTAGTCCTCTTACTTGGAGCACCATACGAAACAACCCTTATCTCACCTGAAGGTTCACCAATCTTTGATCGCGAATACGACTCAAAACCCCTAGCCACCGCGAATAATTCCGCAAACGACTTCGCGTAACCCCAACTAATTTTATTCTTCAAGTCATCATTCAAAGTTCGATAGAAGTCCTCCATCAACAAACGATCATTCCCCAAATACTCTGGGCAAAAACGAGCCTTCGCCATAAAGTTTGTCTTGAGAGTATTCAAATCCATAGAACCCTGTTGCAAATTTCGTAACTCATTACGCAATTCCGACAAGTCAGCTGACCGGAACTCCTCAAAGAATTCCTCCTTAAACTCGTCCCACGATAACGCCATAAACGGCTCACCACCGATAAGATCAATCTTACCATCCAACCAATCCTTCGCCCTACCCCGCAACAAACTAGTAGCGAGTCTTGTCTTTTTCTCAAGAGGGCATTCAATAGTATGAAAACACCCTTCGACATCCGAGATCCATGTTGTGCTAACCAAAGGATCCGGTTTCCCGTCATACATCGGGGGTTTAGTCCTCATGAAGCTCTTAAGACAACGCTCCATTTCACTACTACTTCAAAATTCGGAATACTTCCTATCCATTTCTTCTTGAAACGCACCCATTTGCTCCGCAACGGCAGCCGCAACTCTAGTGTTAAACTCGTCATTATTCGTCTCGATCTCATTTTGCGTCATCATTCTAAAGAATGCAAAACGATTAGTCCACGATCGTATAAAACAACACCCACAACATCACCCCATCTTGCTAAACACTCATCGTACATCACTTGTTAGACACGATTTGCACCCGTAATAAGATTTGCAAGTCCTTATTACGCACACACGCTGTATCGACTTGTTAGTACAACAACCGCCTCGCTCGATGATATAAACCAACACAACGCAATAATATATTAATAGTATCCACATATTAACATAAACGTTAGTCCATCTACAAACAAGGCACTAACTATAACCCGTTCCGACACGTTCACCTACAAGTCC
Source organism: Rutidosis leptorrhynchoides (assembly GCF_046630445.1). Lineage (NCBI taxonomy): Eukaryota > Viridiplantae > Streptophyta > Magnoliopsida > Asterales > Asteraceae > Rutidosis > Rutidosis leptorrhynchoides. Next base: position 78,645,786 of record NC_092340.1, on the reverse strand, counting down.
CACAACAAATAAGCACACACAAAAGTCTAAGTCTAGGCACCTATCTCAAGTCGCCTAAATCGCTTAGACCATGCTCTGATACCACTTGAAACAACCCAACCCGTATTTAAACCGGCACGTAATATTTTTTTTCTTTAATACATTAATATTTAGGTCCCAATTACGTTTCCAAAACATCTTTAACACAAATAATTTCAATAAACTTTTAAAACATTTAATACATAGTTTAATATCCGAACGGGAAACACGACCCGACTATTTAAATTTCCAAAAAAATCGAGCATGGTGATTGGGGATACGCTACCCAATCCTAATCAATACAAAAGCACGTCTTCTAAAGCAACCTACTCAAGTCCACTAGTTCCCACACTTACCCGTGCCACCGCCTCCATGCAAATCTATAAAAATGTAAACAACGAGAGGGTAAGCTAACTCTTAGTGAGTGAGAGTATACTACATACATATATATGCATAAAATGGACACGCCACACAAATAATCAAATAACACATACCGGAGCATCCAAGCATAAAGGCAAGCTAAGCTAAGCATACCGTACGATCACTAAGCAACAAGCTAAAAATAATAACAATAAAGTAAGTTCACCAACGACGATGTGAACAATGCCAAAATAAGCTACACCCGGAGGGTTAGCTACATCACAACAATACGACAATATATAACAAAGCATAAACCGCCCAAGGTTAACCCCTTAACCCGAATACTGAAAACTAAATACCAAAATGAAGATTGGCCGAACTACACGAGCCTTAGTAAATCCGCATCCACACAAGACTACTATTTTCAGTACCACAACAACATCGAGGTTGGCCGAACTACACGAGCTTTAGTGAATCCGAAACCACACGAGATCACTACCTCAATAAGATGACCGAACTACACGGGTCATCGTGAATCCGAACTACACGAGACTCACTTTCTCAATAAGATGACCGAAACTACACGCGTCATCGTAAATCCGCATCCACACGTGACTCACTTCTCCAATCATAACCCACATCAATCGGGGTATTCCAATCCTCAACAAAATATCAACCTTTCTCCATTGGGGTTATATAATCCACATCACAAGCATATGTGATAACGTACACATAAAGTGTGCACCTCGTCAAAGGTGGTCAACCAAAACGCACAACCTTGCCAATTGGACCTATACACAAGTCCATCAAATCCACCTATATGTGAAGTGAGCTCTATAACAGAGAACCACTTCACCCGACCCGCACCCATCCTACGCATACATATGCACATAGGATATTAACACTCACCTTGTCGCCTTGATGAATGCCACCGAACAATCCGCAACTCGCCAATGGAAAGTACCTATTCCATTATCACAAATACAACAACACAATTAGGGTGGATTTACAAACCAACCCAATTGACACTTAGTGCAATTTTGACCCAAATGCACTTCCAAGCATAAACCGCGCCCAAACTAACCAATAATCACTAACACACGTGAGAATGGTCCTATTACACCAATTAAACCCAATCATAGGTGTTAAACACCCATTTTGCCCAAAATAACACTTAAACCCTAATTTTGACCTATTTCAAAATTAGTCAACCAAAACACCTCCAATGATTTCCAATAGTTCCATAATCACTAACACTAGTGATTATACACCATTTACTAGCCTTAAACATGGTTAAATCATTAACTAACCCAAAACCCGCCTTCATCACTTATAAACCCGAATCTTGGTGTTAATCTTCAATTAACAACTTGTAACGTCCTCCAGATAGGGTCTGGAAGAAACGTTACTAATATCAAATAAACCAACATATTATAATACGAGAACTATTCTACATGATAGAAATAAACTTTATTGAGTACGCAGCGGAAAATGAAATGTCGTTACAATAATGGAAATTACAATAAAGTAATTGGTTCAAATGCAAGAATAATAAATGCGATAGTTCTTGAGATCCTATGTCCAAATAGCATCACATAAGTAGAAGATAAGTAAGCTTGATCAATCAGCACCTAAGACAAATCATGCTAAAGTGTCAACCATAAAGGTTGAGTGAAATCATAGGTTTAATAAAAGTAGTTATAGTTGTTTTTAGACCACAAGATTTTAGTTTTCATAAGTAGATCACACAGATCTTTAGTTGTTAAAGGAGATCACAAAGATCTTTAGAGTTGATCCCGCAGGATAAAAAGTTGTGCCAATGCGTGATATTTAGACTAAATGTTCAAGTTTGCCCCAAAGATAAGTTGTAGTTTATACATGTCGGTTTAATTTCATTATTAAGTAATACAAAGACTTAGTCAAATGTATCGAGGACGTTACTCCCGATAGGCCTACCCCCAATAATTAAGCATGCAATCAACGAGCAATTAAAAATATCACTGTAGGGACTTAGTCGGACATAGCCCGGTATAACATAGTTTAACAGTTTGGTACTTTTGTCTAAATTGTAAAATGTAAAAACAGCATGTGTCTCACCCCAAGTAAAAGTAAATAAGTTGTGCACAATAGAAAGTAGGGCTATGAAGTTCACCTTAGTAAGTAGAGAGAGATGACGATTATTCCTTGAAATAGAAAGTTGGAACGAACGAAAAGTCAACCTATTGACATTTAAGAGTAGTAAGTGTTTTTGCCCAAGTTTAAGTAGATGTTTAAGTATAATAGTATTTTAAGTATAGTTCGTTTTACTAAGTTTCCTCTCCTAGTAAGTTTCTATTTTTAGAAAGTTTCCACTTTCAGTAGGTTCCTTATTTTAGTAAGTTTCTATAACTATAAAGTTTCTACTTTAAGAGTGTTTTCCATTTTAGGATACTTGTCGTATTAGATAAGCTTCCAATCACCCCTTTCCCTTCGAATGACCATTTCAGGTCTAGGGGCTTGAGCTATAGGATCCTTTAAATCGGAAAATCCAAACCCTTCCGCCTAGAGTTTTGTAGAAACCATTCGTCAAGAAAGTTCGAAGATCTATACATCTCTAATACATATCTAAAAATGTTTTTATGTGTTATAATATAAGTAGTAGGTTATAAGTGTTAGTTATAGTAATAGGGTATATATGTTAAATAATAGTATAAGTAATATGAAATGTCCCGTTCATATTGATTATAAATGTTGCATATTAATTGATTTCGTTGCGAGATTTTGACCTCTACATGAGACGTTTTTCAAAGACTGCATTAATTTTTAAAACAACCATAACCTTTATTTTATCAATAAAGGTTTTAAAAACATTACGTAGATTATCAAATAATGATAATCTAAAATATACTGTTTACACACGACCATTACATAATGGTTTACAATAGAAATATATTACATCGACATATGTTTCTTGAATGCAGTTTTTACACAATATCATACAAACATGGACTCCAAATCTTGTCCTTATTTTAGTATGCAACAGCGGAAGCTCTTAGTATTCACCTGAGAATAAACATGCTTTAAACGTCAACAAAAATGTTGGTGAGTGATAGGTTTAACATATATATATCAAATCGTAACAATAGACCACAAGATTTCATATTTCAATACACATCCCATACATAGAGATAAAAATCATTCATATGGTGAACACCTGGTAACCGACATTAACAAGATGCATATATAAGAATATCCCCATCATTCTGGGACACCCTTCGGATATGATATAAATTTCGAAGTACTAAAGCATCCGGTACTTTGGATGGGGTTTGTTAGGCCCAATAGATCTATCTTTAGGATTCGCGTCAATTAGGGTGTCTGTTCCCTAATTCTTAGATTACCAGACTTAATAAAAAGGGGCATATTTGATTTCAATAATTCAACCATAGAATGTAGTTTCACGTACTTGTGTCTATTTTGTAAATCATTTATAAAACCTGCATGTATTCTCATCCCAAAAATATTAGATTTTAAAAGTGGGACTATAACTCACTTTCACAGATATTTCCTTCCTCGGAAATAAGACTTGGCCACGGATCGATTCACGAACCTATACAAATATGTACATATATATCAAAGTATGATCAAAATATAATTACAACCATTTTTGTTATGTTTTAAAGATTTGAGTGTATTAAGTCAGCTGTCCTCGTTAGTAACCTACAACTAGTTGTCCACAGTTAGATGTACAGAAATAAATCGATATATATTATCTTGAATCAATTCACGACCCAGTGTATATACGTCTCATGCTAGATCACAACTCAAAGTATATATATTTTTGGAATCAACCTCAACCCTGTATAGCTAACTCCAACATTACTGCATATAGAGTGTCTATGGTCGTTCCAAATAATATATATACATGGGTCGATATGATATGTCAAAACATTTGCATACGTGTCTATGGTATCCCAAGATTACATAATATATTAGAATACATGTATAATACAATATAAATTAGCTAGGATATGATTTATATAGATTTGTTAAACATTTCCCGTAGCTAAAAAGATCAAAAATATCCAATCTTTTTTTACCCATAACTTCTTCATTTTAAATCCGTTTTGAGTGAATCAAATTGCTATGGTTTCATATTGAACTCTAATTTAAGAATCCAAACAGAAAAAGTATAGGTTTATAGTCGGAAATTTAAGTTACATGTCAATTACTAAAGAGGTAGTCATTTCCGTCGAAAGAACGACATCTTGATGACCATTTTGAAAAACATACTTTCACTTTGAGTTTAACCAAGATTTTTGGATATAGTTTCATGTTCATATGAAAAATCATTTTCACAGAAGAACAACTTTTAAATCAAAGTTTATCATAGTTTTTAATTATCCAAACCAAAACAGCCACCGGTTTCACTACGACGACGTATATCCGATTTTATGGTGTTCATCGTGTTTCCAGGTTTTAAATCATTAAGTTAGCATATCATATAGATATAAAATATGTGTTTAGTTTATTTTAAAAGTCAAGTTAGAAGGATTAACTTTTATTTGTGAACAAGTTTAGAATTAACTAAACTATGTTCTAGTGATTACAAGTTTAAGCCTTCGAATAAGATAGCTTTATATGTATGAATCGAATGATGTTATGAACATCATTACTACCTCAAGTTTTCTGGATTAAACTACTGGAAATAAGAAAAATGGATCTAGCTTCAAAGGATCCTTGGATGGCTTGAAAGTTCTTGAAACAGAATCATGACACGAAAACAGTTCAAGTAAGATTTTCACTTGAAATAAGATTGTTATAGTTGTAGAAATTGAATCAAAGTTTGAATATGAATATTACCTTGAATTATAAAGATAACCTACTATAAATAACAAAGGTTCCTTGATCTTAGATGATTACTTGGAATGGATTAGAAAGCTTGGAAGTAGACTTGCAAACTTGGAAGTATTATTGATTTTTATGAAACTATACTTATGGAATTTATGAAGAACACTTAGAACTTGAAGATGGAACTTGAGAGAGATCAATTAGATGAATAAAATTGAAGAATGAAAGTGTTTTTAGGTGTTTTTGGTCGTTGGTATATGGATTAGATATAAAGGATATGTAATTTTGTTTTCATGTAAATAAGTCATGAATGATTACTAATATTTTTGTAATTTTATGAGATATTTCATGCTAGTTGCCAAATGATGGTTCCCACATGTGTTAGGTGACTCACATGGGTTGCTAAGAGCTGATCATTGGAGTGTATATACCAATAGTACATACATCTAAAAGCTGTGTATTGTACGAGTACGAATACGGGTGCATACGAGTAGAATTGTTGATGAAACTGAACGAGGATGTAATTGTAAGAATTTTTGTTAAGTAGAAGTACTTTGATATGTGTCTTTAAGTCTTTAAAAAGTGTAAGAATACATATCAAAACACAACAAGTATATACATTCTAATGGAGTCGTTAAGTCTTCGTTAGTCGTTACATGTAAGTTTTATTTTGAAACCTTTAAGTTAACGATCTCAATTAATGTTGTTAACCCAATGTTTATTATATCAAATGAGATGTTAAATTATTATATTAGCATGATATTAAGATGTATCAATATCTCTTAATATGATATATACATTAAAATATCGTTACAACGATAATCGTTACATATAAGTCTCGTTTCGTAATTCTTGAGTTAGTAGTCTTGTTTTTACATATGTAGTTCATTGTTAACACACTTAATGATATATTTAAATATCATTTTATCATGTTATATATAGTGTATCAATATCTTAATATGATACATATGTATTTAGTAGACGTTATCATAACGATAATCGTTATATATATCATTTCGAGTTTCTTAACTTAGTAATCTCATTTCTTATGTATATCACACATTGTTAATATACTTAGTGAGATACTTACTCATCATAATCTTATGTCAACCATATATATATGTCTATATATACCACAACATGTAGTTTTTTACAATTTTGTAACGTTCGTGAATCGCCGGTCAACTTGGGTGATCAATTGTCTATATGAAACTTATTTCATTTAATCAAGTCTTAACAAGTTTGATTTCTTAACACGTTGGAAACATTAAGTCATGTAAATATCAATCTCAATTAATATATATAAACATGGAAAAGTTCGGGTCACTACAGTACCTACCCGTTAAATAAATTTCGTCCCGAAATTTTAAGCTGTTGAAGGTGTTGACGAATCTTCTGGAAATAGATGCGGGTATTTCTTCTTCATCTGATCTTCACACTCCCAGGTGAACTCGGGTCCTCTACGAGCATTCCATCGAACCTTAACAATCGGTATCTTGTTTTGCTTAAGTCTCTTAACCTCACGATCCATTATTTCGACGGGTTCTTCAATGAATTGAAGTTTTTCATTGATTTGGATTTCGTCCAACGGAATAGTGAGATCTTCTTTAGCAAATCATTTCTTCAAATTCGAGACGTGGAAAGTGTTATGTACAGCCGCGAGTTGTTGAGGTAGCTCCAGTTGGTAAGCTACTGGTCCGACACGATCTATAATCTTGAATGGTCCAATGTACCTTTAGTTTCCCCCGTTTACCAAATCGAACAACTCCTTTCCATGGTGAAACCTTAATCATGACCATTTCTCCAATTTCAAACTCTATATCTTTTCTTTTACTGTCCGCGTAGCTCTTTTGTCGACTCTGGGCGATTTTCAATCGTTGTTGAATTTGGATGATTTTCTCGGTAGTTTCTTGTATTATCTCCGGACCCGTAATCTGTCTATCCTCCACTTCATTCCAACAAATCGGAGACCTGCACTTTCTACCATAAAGTGCCACAAACGGCACCATCTCAATACTAGAATGATAACTGTTATTGTAGAAAAATTCTGCTAACGGTAGGTGTCGATCCCAACAGTTTCCGAAATCAATAACACATGCTCGTAGCATGTATTTAACCATTTATATCGTCCTTTCACTCTGCCCATCAGTTTGTGGATTATAGGCAGTACTCATGTCTAGACGAGTCCCCAATGCTTGTTGCAACGTCTGCCAGAACCTTGAAACAAATCTACCATCCCTATCAGAGATAATAGAGACGGGTATTCCATGTCTGGAGATAACCTCCTTCAAATACAATCGTGCCAACTTCTCCATTTTGTCATCTTCTCTCATTGGCAGGAAGTGTGCTGACTTGGTGAGACGATCAACTATTACCCAAATAGTATCATAGCCACTTGCAGTCCTTGGCAATTTAGTAATGAAATCCATGATAATGTTTTCCCATTTCCATTCCGGGATTTCAGGTTGTTGTGGTAGACCTGATGGTTTCTGATGTTCAGCTTTGACCTTAGAACACGTCAAACATTCTCCTACATATTTAGCAATATCGACTTTCATACCCGGCCACCAAAAGTGTTTCTTGAGACCTTTATACATCTTCCCCGCTCTGGGATGTATTGAATATCTGGTTTTATGTGCTTCTTTAAGTACCATTTCTCTCACATCTCCAAACCTTGGTACCCAAATTCTATCAGCTCTATATCGAGTTCCGTCTTCCCGAATATAAAGATGTTTCTCTAATCCTTTGGGTATTGAAATGTCCCGTTCTTATTGATTAAAAACGTTCCATATTAATTGATTTCGTTGCGAGGTTTTAACCTCTATATGAGACGTTTTTCAAAGACTGCATTCATTTTAAAACAAACCATAACCTTTATTTCATCAATAAAGGTTTAAAAAGCTTTACGTAGATTATCAAATAATGATAATCTAAAATATCCTGTTTACACACGACCATTACATAATGGTTTACAATACAAATATATTACAACAAAATAAGTTTCTTGAATGCAGTTTTTACACAATATCATACAAGCATGGACTCCAAATCTCGTCCTTATTTAAGTATGCGACAGCGGAAGCTCTTAATAATCACCTGAGAATAAACATGCTTAAAACGTCAACAAAAATGTTGGTGAGTTATAGGTTTAACCTATATATATCAAATCATAATAATAGACCACAAGATTTCATATTTCAATACACATCCCATACATAGAGATAAAAATCATTCATATAGTGAACACCAAGTAACCGACATTAACAAGATGCATATATAAGAATATCCCCATCATTCCCGGACACCCTTCGGATATGATATAAATTTTGAAGTACTAAAGCATCCGGTACTTTGGATGGGGTTTGTTAGGTCCAATAGATCTATCTTTAGGATTCGCGTCAATTAGGGTGTCTGTTCCCTAATTCTTAGATTACCAGACTTAATAAAAATGGGCATATTCGATTTTGATAATTCAACCATAGAATGTAGTTTCACGTACTTGTGTCTATTTTGTAAATCATTTATAAAACCTGCATATATTCTCATCCCAAAAATATTAGATTTTAAAAGTGGGACTATAACTCACTTTCACAGATTTTTACTTCGTCGGGAAGTAAGACTTGGCCACTGGTTGATTCACGAACCTATAACAATATATACATATATATCAAAGTATGTTCAAAATATATTTACAACACTTTTAATATATTTTGATGTTTTAAGTTTATTAAGTCAGCTGTCCTCGTTAGTAACCTACAACTAGTTGTCCACAGTTAGATGTACAGAAATAAATCGATAAATATTATCTTGAATCAATCCACGACCCAGTGTATACGTATCTCAGTATTGATCACAAATCAAACTATATATATTTTGGAATCAACCTCAACCCCGTATAGCTAACTCCAACATTCACATATAGAGTGTCTATGGTTGTTCCGAAATATATATAGATGTGTCGACATGATAGGTCGAAACATTGTATACGTGTCTATGGTATCTCAAGATTACATATTATACAATACAAGTTGATTAAGTTATGGTTGGAATAGATTTGTTACCAATTTTCACGTAGCTAAAATGAGAAAAATTATCCAATCTTGTTTTACCCATAACTTCTTCATTTTAAATCCGTTTTGAGTGAATCAAATTGCTATGGTTTCATATTGAACTCTATTTTATGAATCTAAACAGAAAAAGTATAGGTTTATAGTCGGAAAAATAAGTTACAAGTCGTTTTTGTAAAGGTAGTCATTTCAGTCGAAAGAACGACGTCTAGATGACCATTTTAGAAAACATACTTCCACTTTGAGTTTAACCATAATTTTTGGATATAGTTTCATGTTCATAATAAAAATCATTTTCTCAGAATAACAACTTTTAAATCAAAGTTTATCATAGTTTTTAATTAACTAACCCAAAACAGCCCGCGGTGTTACTACGACGGCGTAAATCCGGTTTTACGGTGTTTTTCGTGTTTCCAGGTTTTAAATCAATAAGTTAGCATATCATATAGATATAGAACATGTGTTTAGTTGATTTTAAAAGTCAAGTTAGAAGGATTAACTTTTGTTTGCGAACAAGTTTAGAATTAACTAAACTATGTTCTAGTGATTACAAGTTTAAACCTTCGAATAAGATAGCTTTATATGTATGAATCGAATGATGTTATGAATATCATTACTACCTTAAGTTCCTTGGATAAACCTACTGGAAAAGAGAAAAATGGATCTAGCTTCAACGGATCCTTGGATGGCTCGAAGTTCTTGAAGCAGAATCATGACACGAAAACAAGTTCAAGTAAGATCATCACTTGAAATAAGATTGTTATAGTTATAGAAATTGAACCAAAGTTTGAATATGATTATTACCTTGTATTAGAATGATAATCTACTATAAGAAACAAAGATTTCTTGAGGTTGGATGATCACCTTACAAGATTGGAAGTGAGCTAGCAAACTTGAAAGTATTCTTGATTTTATGTAACTAGAACTTGTAGAATTTATGAAGAACACTTAGAACTTGAAGATAGAACTTGAGAGAGATCAATTAGATGAAGAAAATTGAAGAATGAAAGTGTTTGTAGGTATTTTTGGTCGTTGGTGTATGGATTAGATATTAAGGATATGTAATTTTGTTTTCATGTAAATAAGTCATGAATGATTACTCATATTTTTGTAATTTTATGAGATATTTCATGCTAGTTGCCAAATGATGGTTCCCACATGTGTTAGGTGACTCACATGGGCTGCTAAGAGCTGATCATTGGAGTGTATATACCAATAGTACATACATCTAAAAGCTGTGTATTGTACGAGTACGAATACGGGTGCATACGAGTAGAATTGTTGATGAAACTGAACGAGGATGTAATTGTAAGCATTTTTGTTAATTAGAAGTATTTTGATAAGTGTATTGAAGTCTTTCAAAAGTGTATAAATACATATTAAAACACTACATGTATATACATTTTAACTGAGTCGTTAAGTCATCGTTAGTCGTTACATGTAAGTGTTGTTTTGAAACCTTTAGGTTAACGATCTTGTTAAATGTTGTTAACCCAATGTTTATAATATCAAATGAGATTTTAAATTATTATATTATCATGATATTATCATGTATGAATATCTCTTAATATGATATATATACATTAAATGTCTTTACAACGATAATCGTTACATATATGTCTCGTTTAAAAATCATTAAGTTAGTAGTCTTGTTTTTACATATGTAGTTCATTGTTAATATACTTAATGATATGTTTACTTATCATAGTATCATGTTAACTATATATATATCCATATATATGTCATCATATAGTTTTTACAAGTTTTAACGTTCGTGAATCACCGGTCAACTTGGGTGGTCAATTGTCTATATGAAACATATTTCAATTAATCAAGTCTTAACAAGTTTGATTGCTTAACATGTTGGAAACATTTAATCATGTAAATATCAATCTCAATTAATATATATAAACATGGAAAAGTTCGGGTCACTACAGTACCTACCCGTTAAATAAATTTCGTCCCGAAATTTTAAGCTGTTGAAGGTGTTGACGAATCTTCTGGAAATAGATGCGGGTATTTCTTCTTCATCTGATCTTCACGCTCTCAGATGAACTCGGGTCCTCTACGAGCATTCCATCGAACCTTAACAATTGGTATCTTGTTTTGCTTAAGTCTTTTAACCTCACGATCCATTATTTCGACGGGTTCTTCGATGAATTGGAGTTTTTTGTTGATTTGGATTTCATCTAACGGAATAGTGAGATCTTCTTTAGTAAAACATTTCTTCAAATTCGAGACGTGGAAAGTGTTATGTACAGTCGTGATTTGTTGAGGTAACTCAAGTCGGTAAGCTACTGGTCCGACACGATCAATAATCTTGAATGGTCCAATATACCTTGGATTTAATTTCCCTCGTTTACCAAATCGAACAACGCCTTTCCAAGGTGCAACTTTAAGCATGACCATCTCTCCAATTTCAAATTCTATATCTTTTCTTTTAATGTCAGCGTAGCTCTTTTGTCGACTTTGGGCGGTTTTCAACCGTTGTTGAATTTGGATGATCTTCTCGGTAGTTTCTTGTATAATCTCCGGACCCGTAATCTGTCTATCCCCCACTTCACTCCAACAAATCGGAGACCTGCACTTTCTACCATAAAGTGCTTCAAACAGCGCCATCTCAATGCTTGAATGGTAGCTATTGTTGTAGGAAAATTCTGCTAACGGTAGATGTCGATCCCAACTGTTTCTGAAATCAATAAAACATGCTCGTAGCATGTATTCAAGCGTTTGTATCGTCCTTTCGATTTGCCCATCAGTTTGTAGATGATAGGCAGTACTCATGTCTAGACGAGTTCCTAATGCATGCTGTAATGTCTGCCAGAATCTTGAAATAAATCTGCCATCCCTATCAGAGATAATAGAGATTGGTATTCCATGTCTGGAGACGACTTCCTTCAAATACAGTCGTGCTAACTTCTCCATCTTGTCATCTTCTCTTATCAAAACCACTTGCAGTCCTTGGCAATTTAGTGATGAAATTCATGGTAATGTTTTCCCATTTCCATTCTGGGATTTCGGGTTGTTGAAGTAGACCTGATGGTTTCTGATGCTCAGCTTTGACCTTAGAACACGTCAAACATTCTCCTACGTATTTAGCAACATCGACTTTCATACCCGGCCACCAAAAATGTTTCTTGAGATCCTTGTACATCTTCCCCGTTCCAGGATGTATTGAGTATCTGGTTTTATGAGCTTCTCTAAGTACCATTTCTCTCATATCTCCAAATTTTGGTACCCAAAACCTTTCAGCCCTATACCGGGTTCCGTCTTCCCGAATATTAAGATGCTTCTTCGATCCTTTGGGTATTTCATCCTTTAAATTTCCCTCTTTTAAAACTCCTTGTTGCGCCTCCTTTATTTGAGTAGTAAGGTTATTATGAATCATTATATTCATAGATTTTACTTGAATGGGTTCTCTGTCCTTCCTGCTCAAGGCATCGGCTACCACATTTGCCTTCCCCGGGTGATAACGAATCTCAAAGTCGTAATCATTCAACAATTCAATCCACCTACGCTGCCTCATATTCAGTTGTTTCTGATTAAATATGTGTTGAAGACTTTTGTGGTCGGTATATATAATACTTTTGACCCCATATAAGTAGTGCCTCCAAGTCTTTAATGCAAAAACAACCGCGCCTAATTCCAAATCATGCGTCGTATAATTTTGTTCGTGAATCTTTAATTGTCTAGACGCATAAGCAATCACCTTCGTTCGTTGCATTAATACACAACCGAGACCTTGCTTTGATGCATCACAATAAATCACAAAATCATCATTCCCTTCAGGCAATGACAATATAGGTGCCGTAGTTAGCTTTTTCTTTAATAACTGAAACGCTTTCTCTTGTTCATCATTCCATTCAAATTTCTTCCCTTTATGCGTTAATGCAGTCAAGGGTTTTGCTATTCTGGAAAAGTCTTGGATGAACCTTCTGTAGTAACCAGCTAGTCCTAAAAACTGGCGTATGTGTTTCGGAGTTTTTGGGGTTTCCCACTTTTCAACAGTTTCTATCTTTGCCGGATCCACCTTAATACCTTCTTTGTTCACTATGTGACCGAGGAATTGAACTTCTTCCAACCAAAATGCACACTTTGAAAATTTAGCGTACAATTCTTCCTTCCTCAATACTTCTAACACCTTTCTCAAATGTTCACCGTGTTCTTGGTCATTCTTTGAGTAAATAAGTATGTCATCAATGAAAACAATGACAAACTTGTCAAGGTATGGTCCACACACTCGGTTCATAAGGTCCATGAACATAGCCGGTGCATTAGTTAAACCAAACGGCATGACTATAAACTCGTAATGACCGTAACGTGTTCTGAAAGCAGTCTTTGGAATATCATCTTCTTTCACCCGCATTTGATGATACCCGGAACGTAAGTCAATCTTTGAATAAACAGACGAGCCTTGTAGTTGATCAAATAAGTCGTCGATTCTCGATAGTGGGTAGCGGTTCATAATGGTAAGTTTGTTCAACTCTCGGTAGTCGATACACAACCTGAATGTACCATCTTTCTTCTTGACAAACAAAACAGGAGCTCCCCACGGTGATGTGCTTGGTCGAATGAAACCACGCTCTAAAAGTTCTTGTAATTGGCTTTGCAGTTCTTTCATCTCGCTGGGTGCGAGTCTGTAAGGAGCACGAGCTATTGGTGCAGCTCCTGGTACAAGATCTATTTGAAATTCAACGGATCGATGTGGGGGTAATCCCGGTAATTCTTTCGGAAATACATCGGGAAATTTTTTTGCAATGGGAACATCATTGATGCTCTTTTCTTCAGTTTGTACTTTCTCGACGTGTGCTAGAACAGCATAGCAACCTTTTCTTATTAGTTTTTGTGCCTTCAAATTACTAATAAGATGTAGCTTCGTGTTGCCCTTTTCTCCGTACACCATTAAGGGTTTTCCTTTTTCTCGTATAATGCGAATTGCATTTTTGTAACAAACGATCTCCGCTTTCACTTTTTTCAACCAGTCCATACCGATTATCACATCAAAACTCCCTAACTCTACTGGTATCAAATCAATCTTAAATGTTTCGCTAACCAGTTTAATTTCTCGATTCCGACATATATTATCTGCTGAAATTAATTTACCATTTGCTAATTCGAGTAAAAATTTACTATCCAAAGGCGTCAACGGACAACTTAATTTAGCACAAAAATCTCTACTCATATAGCTTCTATCCGCACCCGAATCAAATAAAACGTAAGCAGATTTATTGTCAATAAGAAACGTACCCGTAACAAGCTCCGGGACTTCCTGTGCCTCTGCCGCATTAATATTGAAAACTCTTTCGCAGACTTGTCCATTCGTGTTCTCCTGGTTCGGGCAATTTCTAATAATGTAGCCTGGTTTTCCACATTTATAACAAACTACATTGGCATAACTTGCTCCGACACTACTTGCTCCGCCATTACTCGTTCCGACACCATTTGTTCCTTTCGTTCTATTAACCCCTGGTCCGTAGACCTCACACTTCGCCGCGATATGACCATTTCTTTTACACTTGTTGCAAAATTTGGTGCAGAACCCCGAGTGATACTTTTCACACCTTTGGCATAGCTGCTTCTGATTGTTGTTGTTGTTGCGGTTATTATTGTTATTGGGATGATTGTTGTAGTTGCTGTTGTTGTTGTTGTTGTTGTTGTTATTGTTGGGCCGTTTGTTGTAGTTGCGATTGATGTTGCGATTGTTGGGATAATTGTTGCGATTATTGTTGTAATTGCTGTTGTTGTTGTATTGGTGATTCTTATCACCGTTTTCCTCCCACTTTCTTTTGACTTGCTTCACATTGGCCTCTTCAGCAGTCTGTTCTTTAATTCTTTCTTCAATCTGGTTCAATAGTTTGTGAGCCATTCTACATGCCTGTTGTATGGAGGCGGGCTCGTGTGAACTTATATCTTCTTGGATTCTTTCCAGTAATCCTTTCACAAACGCGTCGATCTTCTCTTCCTCATCTTCGAATGCTCCTGGACACAATATGTAAGACCCAAATATTTATATTACATACTTATGTACTTATAACATTCGAGTTCTGGTTGCATTGGCTATTTGTATTAGTTAAAAAGCAAAAGAAGCTGGAACAGGCATGTTGCGCGCCGCGCGGTCCTGGTGCGCGCCGCGCAGAATCGAGCTGGCAGACCCCTTTTTCTTTTAAGTGTTTTAAAAAGGGTAAAATGGGTATTTCACTTGGTGGCCGGGTTTTGAGCCACAAAACTGATCCATGGGCAATCTTATCTTCATTTTCACCTCTTTCACTCACACACTTACATCTAGAGAGAGAGAAGGGAGTTTAGAGAGAGAGAGCTTGATTGGGGAAGAAGGAGTGGATTTCTCGCAAAAGCTCGGGTTTTAAAGTTGTTCCTTTCGTTCTCGGCTACGCGGTGATAGTATTGGTAAGCTCAAACTCCGAATTTCATTTATTTAATTTGATATTCAAGTTAGGGTTTTGAGTTAATTAGTTGTAAAACCCTTTTAGGTGATGAAATGGGTTTAGTGATGCTAGTAATCGGGTTTATTGTTAATTGTTGGTGGATTTTGGGTTGGTGAACAAATTGGCCATGTTTAGAACTTGAAATTTAGTTTAATCACTTTAGTTAGCGATTATGGAAGTATTGGAACCCATTGGAGGTTGTTTGGTTGACTAACTTGACTTTGGGTCAAATTAGGGTTTGGTGGTGACTATGACCCGATTGGCGATTTAATGAGGTTTATAAACTTAAAATGGATTAAGTTGAAGTATAGAACCGAGTTAAATGTGTTTTGGTGTCAAAACTTGTAAAGGATGAGATTTTGGCCTTTATGGGTCAAAATTAGGGTTTAAGTGTCAAAATGGGTATGACACGTGTTTGGCACTTGTGTTCGGGTTTAATGGATGTATTAGGACCATTCTCGCTCGTGTTAGTGATTATTGATTAGTTTTGGGCGCGGTTTGTGCTTGGAAGTGCATTTGGGTCGAATTTGCACTAAGGGTCGAATTGGGTGGTTTATAAATCCATCCTAATTGTATTGTTGTAATTGTGATAATGGAATAGGTATCTTCCATTGGCAAGTTGCGGATTCACTTGGAAGCTTCTTCAAGACTTCAAGGTGAGTGATAATATCCTATGTGCATATGTATGTGTAGGATGGGTGCGGGTCGGGTGAAGTGATTCTCGGTTATAGAGCTCACTTCACATATAGGTGGTTTTGATGGACTTGTGTATAAGTCCAATCGGCACGTTGTGCGTTTTGGTTGACCATCTTTGGCGAGATGCACATTTTGTGTGCACAATATCACACTTGGTTGTGATTTGGTTGTTGTAACCCTAATGGCGAAGGGTTGATATGGTTGTGTTGTGGATGACCCCGATTTGGTGGATTTTATAATCCCGTGACCATGGGTTTTGGTATTGAGAAATGAATCTCGGGTAGTGCGGATTCATGGTGACTCGGGTTGTTCGGTCACCTTATTTGAGCTAGTGAATCTCGGGTAGTGCGGATTCACGATGACTCGGGTTGTTCGGTCATCTTATGGTTGAGAAGTGAATTTCGGGTTGTGCGAATTCACAAGGCTCGGGTAGTTCGGCCAATGTTCGTGTGATTGAGGTTAAGGGGTTAACCTTGTGCATTATTATTATTGTTTATATATTAATGTGTTGTTGTGTTGTAGCTAACCCTCCGGGTGTAGCTATTTGGCGATGTTCACTTTGTCGTTGGTGGACTCTTATTTGTGTTGTATCTTTAGCTCGTTGCTTAGATCGTACGGTATGCTTAGTGTAGATGCTTTATACTTGGATGCCCCGGTATGCGGTACTTGTTTGTGTGGCGTATTCATTTTATACATGTATATGTATGTAGTATGTTATCATTCACTAAGCATTAGCTTACCCTCTCGTTGTTGACTCTTTTTATAGATCGCATGCGGATATGGTGGCTCGGGTAAGCGCGAGGACTAGAAGACGTGCATAGTTGCTTTAGTGACTTGCTTTTGGATCATTTAGGATTGGGTAGCGTATCCCCAATCGCCATGCTCGGCTTTGTATTGTATTAAAGTCTTTTGGTCAAATATTGTATTTCGGTACTTAAGGTGGTAAAATGGGTCGTTGTGGGACCCGCTTCGTAAACTCAATTTTATTAATTAAACGTGCTAGTTTTATATATATGAATTTATGGTTAAAAGCGTTTTGGCTAAAAATTTCGGGAACTAGTCAAACATTTTCGTTAAATTGACTTCCGGGGACAGCGGGCTGTCCAGGTGGTTTGGCGCGCCGCGCACCCACCTGGCGCGCCGCGCAAATGAACTGCACCAGAAATTTTTTTTTTTTTGTTGTAAAATTTAACGGGAATTGTCGTGGTTTGGTTTGGGTTGTTACAAGTGGTATCAGAGCATGGTCTAAGGGATTTAGGTGACTTGAGATAGGTGCCTAGACTTAGACTTTTGTGTGTGCTTAATTTGTTGCGGGACTTGTAGGATTACGGGTCGGAATGGGTTTAGTTAGTGCCTTGTTTATAGGTTGACTAACGTTTATATTAGTAATGCGGATATTATTAATATATTATTTGTGTTGTGGGGTAATTCTCGCGTGTGCTTCTATCGCGTAGAATTTTGTTTGTGTTTGTTTATAGCATCGAGCGAGGCGGTCGTTGTACTAACGAGTCGATGCGGCGTGCGTGCGTAATAAGAACTTGCAGACCTTATTACGGGTGCAAATCGTGTCTAACAAGTGATGTACGACGAGTGTTTAGCAAGATGGGGTGGTGTTGTGCGTGTCGTTTTATACGTGCGTGGACTAATCGTTTTGCATTCTTTAGAATGACGACGCGAAACGAGACCGAGATGAATGACACGGAATTTAACGCTAGAGTTGCGGCCGCCGTTGCGGAGCAAATGAGAGCGTTTCGAGAAGAAATGGATGGGAAGTATTCCGAATTCCAAAATAGGGGTGAAATGGAGCGTTGTCTTAAGAGCTTCATGAGGACTAGACCCCCGATGTATGATGGGAAACCGGATCCTTTGGTGAGTACGACTTGGGTTTCGGATGTCGAAGGGTGTTTTCGTACTATGGAATGCCCTCCCGAGAAAAAGACGAGACTCGCTACTAGTTTGTTGCGGGGTAGGGCGAAGGATTGGTTGGATGGCAAGATTGATCTTGTCGGTGGTGAAACGTTTATGACGTTATCGTGGGACGAATTTAAGGAGGAATTCTTCGAGGAGTTCCGAACTTCAGCCGATTTATCGGAATTGCGTTGTGAGTTGCGAAATTTGCAACAGGGTTCTATGGACTTGAATACTTTAAAGACGACTTTTATGTCGAAGGCTCGTTTTCCCGGAATATTTGGGGAACGATCGTTTGTTGATGGAGGATTTCTATCGAACTTTGAGCGATGACTTGAAAAGCAAAATTAGCCGGGGTTACGCGAAGTCGTATGCGGAGTTATTTGCGGTGGCTAGAGGTTTCGAGTCTTATACGCGATTGAAAAAGGCCGAACCTTCAAGTGAGAGAAGGGTTATTTCTTATGGTGCTCCGAGTAAGAGGACTAAGGGTCCGAGTGCGAGTACGAGTAATGTGGTAAAGGGCGCGGTGGATTCTCGTGCGCCTAGGTGTTTCAATTGTGGCGTTAGGGGTCACAAGTTGTGGGAATGCACAATGCCGAGAAGTGATGACGGAATGTGCTACTATTGTCATAAAGAGGGACATCGCAAGCCGGATTGTCCCGAGTTGGCGGCGGCGAATGCCGCAAGGAGACGTTGAGGTATGTTTCGTTTTAATAAATATGTCTTTGAATATTTATTTACGTGGCATATATGTTCGGACTTGTTAATTGCATAGTAATTTGCATGTTTGGTTGTTGGACGAAGGGCGTAAGACTTGGTGTAACCAAGCATTCCTTAGTATTTGGGAAATGTTACTACCAAGCCACGGAAATGGATTTGGTGTTCGATTGTTAAGCGCGTGTTCGCTTCTGTGTTGAAGTGATGAACCATGGGGTTCGTCGGGTGATTGGAACCTTTGAGATCGAGTGTTTAAAATCTCGATGTGTGTTGGTAATGGAGTCTTTATGACGCGACATTAGGTGCCTCTTTTATACCTACTAGCGTGGTGTCGACTCCGATTGTGTTGTGGTTACATTGTACATAGGGTCCTGGGAGAAACCCTTAGGTACATGAGTGACTAAGTGAAACTTGATAAACTAAAGCAATTGGATAATTGCGAGGGTATGGTTTGTGTAATCGTGCTACACTTTTCGTTCGAAGTGTTTAAGGATTGATTGAAATCCTTTGAATGCTCAAGGTTGGAGCAAGGTGTAGTGTTGGGTCGTGTGTACCCAATCGTCGGTAAAGTCTACCTTTGGTAGCATTGTACGGTTGTACGAGTTGTGAGATAGGAACGTGGTTCCAAGTGGGGGAGTCGCACTCCCGCACGAGGAAGTTTTAGTGTGATATTTCGGATGATGCTTTTGGTAGATCCGGACACTTTGTCGAGACCTAGTTTTGGTCGATTTGTGGTAGAGTACGATTTCGGATAAATTGTACTTATGGTTTAGATTGGAATTACCACCGAGGTGGTAATGTGGTAAATCTCGTTGAGAGATAATGGTCGTGTTTGGTGAGCAAGGTGAAATCCTTCGGTTAAGGAAGGTGTGTGTCGGGTTCTCTTTTGGGGAATTCTTGTTCGGTACCTATGTTTGATATAGGTGGTTCTTGCTCGATTATGGTATGTGGTTGATGAAGCATGACCTTCGGGGTCCGCTGACTTCATCGTAGTATTGTGGATTAATGAAGCATGACTTTCGGGTCCGCTGACTTCATTATAGTATGGTTACGTGATGGAGCATGATCTTTAGGGTCCGCTGACTTCATCATGGGAGTACGTGATTGATGGAGCATGATCTTTAGGGTCCGCTGACTTCGTCATGAGCGTGGTGTTGAGATCGGTGAAGCATGATCTTCGGGTCCGCTGACTTCATCCGGTATTGAGATTGGTGGAGCATGACCTTCGGGGTCCGCTGACTTCATCAAGAGAGTTGTGTTGTGGGACGTGAATATCGGGTTGTTCGTATTCACAATATTTCGGGTAGTACGATTGTCCCTGTTGGTTGGGCTCATAGTTTGAGGTAGTGAATGTCGGGTGGTTCGGATTCACTAAGGCTCGGGTTGTACGGCCATCCTCGGTTATACTATGTGGCGGTGGTAGTGAATATCGGTTTGCGCGTATTCACGATGACTCGGGTTGTGCGGTCATTTCGTTGTGAGATATATGGATTGGGTTGGTGGATTTCGGGTTGTGCGAATTCACTAAGGTTCGGGTTGTTTCGACCATCCTCCATATGTGTTTTGGCTCGGGTTGTTTCGGCCATGTTGAGTTGTAATCTATTGGTTGTTTGATACACCAATGGTGGGGTCGTAAGGACCATGCTGTGGGAACTATCGGTCGTTTTATGCGTCGATGGTGGGGTCGTGAGGACCACGTGGTATGATTAGTGATGCGATAGTCGTGTTTCGCTCACATGTTTGTTACGGGTGTGACGATGGACGATTTCGTGCACCTTGGGATTTGTGTTCCCATAGCCGCTTTGGGAACTATCGGTTTCTAACCGTGGATTGTGTTGTTACGGTAGTTGCGTATGGGTCGTATTGCGCACTACAATGGATGATTCGTGATTGGTGGTATCCGTAAGGATTCTTTTGGTTCGGTCTTCATTGTTTCGGGTCGTTGACCTTGGGTTGAGACTTGGTTGCTTTTAGAGTTGTACTCGGTATTAGTATGCTAAGGGATTGACATCCCGGTACGAGATTAGTTGAGTTTTCCTCGATGTTGGGGAATGAGCATGGTTTAGTGCTCGGGTTGTGAACTTGAGAAATCGCGGGCGACGATTAAGTTGTAGAAGGCGATTCGTTGGAAAGAATTGCTCAGGAAAGTCGGTTTGGACTTACGTCGAGGACCGTGAGGTGAGGTCCGTTGGGTTAAGTGACGAGGATCACGAGGACGTGATCGAGTCTAAGTGGGGGAGAGTTGTAAGACCCAAATATTTATATTACATACTTATGTACTTATAACATTCGAGTTCTGGTTGCATTGGCTATTTGTATTAGTTAAAAAGCAAAAGAAGCTGGAACAGGCATGTTGCGCGCCGCGCGGTCCTGGTGCGCGCCGCGCAGAATCGAGCTGGCAGACCCCTTTTTCTTTTAAGTGTTTTAAAAAGGGTAAAATGGGTATTTCACTTGGTGGCCGGGTTTTGAGCCACAAAACTGATTCATGGGCAATCTTATCTTCATTTTCACCTCTTTCACTCACACACTTACATCTAGAGAGAGAGAAGGGAGTTTAGAGAGAGAGAGCTTGATTGGGGAAGAAGGAGTGGATTTCTCGCAAAAGCTCGGGTTTTAAAGTTGTTCCTTTCGTTCTCGGCTACGCGGTGATAGTATTGGTAAGCTCAAACTCCGAATTTCATTTATTTAATTTGATATTCAAGTTAGGGTTTTGAGTTAATTAGTTGTAAAACCCTTTTAGGTGATGAAATGGGTTTAGTGATGCTAGTAATCGGGTTTATTGTTAATTGTTGGTGGATTTTGGGTTGGTGAACAAATTGGCCATGTTTAGAACTTGAAATTTAGTTTAATCACTTTAGTTAGCGATTATGGAAGTATTGGAACCCATTGGAGGTTGTTTGGTTGACTAACTTGACTTTGGGTCAAATTAGGGTTTGGTGGTGACTATGACCCGATTGGCGATTTAATGAGGTTTATAAACTTAAAATGGATTAAGTTGAAGTATAGAACCGAGTTAAATGTGTTTTGGTGTCAAAACTTGTAAAGGATGAGATTTTGGCCTTTATGGGTCAAAATTAGGGTTTAAGTGTCAAAATGGGTATGACACGTGTTTGGCACTTGTGTTCGGGTTTAATGGATGTATTAGGACCATTCTCGCTCGTGTTAGTGATTATTGATTAGTTTTGGGCGCGGTTTGTGCTTGGAAGTGCATTTGGGTCGAATTTGCACTAAGGGTCGAATTGGGTGGTTTATAAATCCATCCTAATTGTATTGTTGTAATTGTGATAATGGAATAGGTATCTTCCATTGGCAAGTTGCGGATTCACTTGGAAGCTTCTTCAAGACTTCAAGGTGAGTGATAATATCCTATGTGCATATGTATGTGTAGGATGGGTGCGGGTCGGGTGAAGTGATTCTCGGTTATAGAGCTCACTTCACATATAGGTGGTTTTGATGGACTTGTGTATAAGTCCAATCGGCACGTTGTGCGTTTTGGTTGACCATCTTTGGCGAGATGCACATTTTGTGTGCACAATATCACACTTGGTTGTGATTTGGTTGTTGTAACCCTAATGGCGAAGGGTTGATATGGTTGTGTTGTGGATGACCCCGATTTGGTGGATTTTATAATCCCGTGACCATGGGTTTTGGTATTGAGAAATGAATCTCGGGTAGTGCGGATTCATGGTGACTCGGGTTGTTCGGTCACCTTATTTGAGCTAGTGAATCTCGGGTAGTGCGGATTCACGATGACTCGGGTTGTTCGGTCATCTTATGGTTGAGAAGTGAATTTCGGGTTGTGCGAATTCACAAGGCTCGGGTAGTTCGGCCAATGTTCGTGTGATTGAGGTTAAGGGGTTAACCTTGTGCATTATTATTATTGTTTATATATTAATGTGTTGTTGTGTTGTAGCTAACCCTCCGGGTGTAGCTATTTGGCGATGTTCACTTTGTCGTTGGTGGACTCTTATTTGTGTTGTATCTTTAGCTCGTTGCTTAGATCGTACGGTATGCTTAGTGTAGATGCTTTATACTTGGATGCCCCGGTATGCGGTACTTGTTTGTGTGGCGTATTCATTTTATACATGTATATGTATGTAGTATGTTATCATTCACTAAGCATTAGCTTACCCTCTCGTTGTTGACTCTTTTTATAGATCGCATGCGGATATGGTGGCTCGGGTAAGCGCGAGGACTAGAAGACGTGCATAGTTGCTTTAGTGACTTGCTTTTGGATCATTTAGGATTGGGTAGCGTATCCCCAATCGCCATGCTCGGCTTTGTATTGTATTAAAGTCTTTTGGTCAAATATTGTATTTCGGTACTTAAGGTGGTAAAATGGGTCGTTGTGGGACCCGCTTCGTAAACTCAATTTTATTAATTAAACGTGCTAGTTTTATATATATGAATTTATGGTTAAAAGCGTTTTGGCTAAAAATGTCGGGAACTAGTCAAACATTTTCGTTAAATTGACTTCCGGGGACAGCGGGCTGTCCAGGTGGTTTGGCGCGCCGCGCACCCACCTGGCGCGCCGCGCAAATGAACTGCACCAGAAATTTTTTTTTTTTTTGTTGTAAAATTTAACGGGAATTGTCGTGGTTTGGTTTGGGTTGTTACACAATAGGCACAATTCTGTGAATCGTCTTTCGTACGTTGTAATATCAAATCCTTGGGTTCGTAACCCTCTAAGTTCTGTCTTGAGCTTATTGACCTCGGTTCTGGGATGGTACTTCTCGTTCATCAAGTGCTTGAATGCTGACCACGGTAGTGCGTACGCATCGTCTTGTCCCACTTGCTCTAGATAGGTATTCCACCATGTTAACGCAGAACCTGTGAAGGTATGCGTAGCGTACTTCACTTTGTCCTCTTCAGTACACTTACTTATGGCAAACACCGATTCGACCTTCTCGGTCCACCGTTTCAATCCGATCGGTCCTTCGGTTCCATCAAATTCCAAAGGTTTGCAGGCAGTGAATTCTTTGTAGGTGCATCCTACACGATTTCCTGTACTGCTAGATCCAAGGTTATTGTTGGTATGTAGCGCAACATGTACTGCGGCTATGTTTGAAGCTAGAAAAGTACGGAATTCCTCTTCATTCATATTCACGGTGTGTCGAGTAGTCGGTGCCATTTCCTTCAAAATAGTCAAATGGAACAAGTTAATCATACAGAATATTAAGAGTAGTTAATAGTATTTCGTAGCATAATATGAACTCATTTATAAAAGCTTTTTCTTCATATTAGCGTTTTATAAGTTTAAATTCGGGTAGTACCTACCCGTTAAGTTCATACTTAGTAGCTAATATACAATTCAACTACTACAATTCCATATGAAAAACTGATTATAATAATATTTCGCGTTTAAACTTTTACACAATATTTTACAAACTTACAATACCGCTTATTTTACATATAGCATGAAATATAGCACACAATAAATTTGATACAAGATGGTTGTGAAGATAATTCTAGCTAGTACACAAGTCGTTCAGCAAAGGCAATAAAGACACGTAATTCATACGTCCAGAAACAAGTCATGCATTCTGGTTTTACTAGGATTACTTCCCATCCTTGGTCTTGTGGAACATAACCGTTATGGCCGTTGATAAGACAGCGTGTTGTAACGTCGTCAAAGGGACGAGGGTTACGTAATGTCCAACAGTCCCGTAACAATCTAAAAACCTCATTTCTTACCCCAATTACCGACTCCGTCACTTGTGGGAACGTTTTGTTTAATAGTTGTAGCCCGATGTTCTTGTTTTCACTTTGGTGAGAAGCGAACATTACTAATCCGTAAGCATAACATGCTTCTTTATGTTGCATGTTAGCCGCTTTTTCTAAATCACGAAGTCCAATATTCGGATATATTGAGTCAAAATAATTTCTTAACCCATTGCGTAAAATAGCATTTGGGTTCCCCGCAATATATGCGTCAAAGTAAACACATCGTAACTTATGGATTTCCCAATGTGATATCCCCCATCTTTCGAACGAAAGCCTTTTATAAACCAAGACATTCTTGGAACGTTCTTCGAATGTCTTACAAACTGATCTCGCCTTAAATAGTTGTGCCGAAGAATTCTGACTGACTCTAGACAAGATTTCATCAATCATGTCTCCGGGTAGGTCTCTTAAAATATTGGGTTGTCTATCCATTTTGTGTTTTTATACTGTAAAATAGACAAGAGTTAGATTCATAAAAAAATACTTATTAATACAAGCAATTTTTACATATATCATAAAGCATAAGCACACTATATTACATATATTACACCACACGTTTGTTTCTTCTTCTTCGGTTTTGGTTCGTTTTGCCAAGTTTCTAGGGATATATGATGTTCCCCTAATACGAGCCGTCGTTTTCCACATTGGTTTAGAAAAACCTGGTGGTTTAGAGGTTCCCGGGTCATTGTTACAACTTAAGGACTTCGGGGGTTGACGATACATATAAAGTTCATCAGGGTTGGAATTAGATTTCTCTATTTTTATGCCATTTCCCTTATTATTTTCTTTTGCTTTTTTAAATTCAGTTGGGGTAATTTCTATAACATCATCGGAATTCTCGTCGGAATCCGATTCATCGGAGAATTGGTAATCCTCCCAATATTTTGCTTCCTTGGCGGAAACACCATTGATCATAATTAACCTTGGTCGGTTGGTTGAGGATTTTCTTTTACTTAACCGTTTTATTATTTCCCCCACCGATTCTATTTTTTCATCCAGTTCCGATTCTTCTTCCGGTTCCGATTCTTCTTCCGGTTCTGACACTTCTTCCGGTTCCTCTTCGGGAACTTGTGAATCAGTCCACGAATCATTCCAATTTATATTTGACTCTTCATTATTATTAGGTGAGTCAATGGGACTTGTTCTAGAGGTAGACATCTATCACATAATATCAAACGCGTTAAGAGATTAATATATCACATAATATTCACATGTTAAAAATATATAGTTTCCAACAAAATTTGTTAAGCAATCATTTTTCAAGTAATCACGGTCGAAGTCCAGACTCACTAATGCATCCTAACAAACTCGATAAGACACACTAATGCAAAATTCTGGTTCTCTAAGACCAACACTCGGATACCAACTGAAATGTCCCGTTCTAATTGATTAAAAACGTTCCATATTAATTGATTTCGTTGCGAAGTTTTGACCTCTATATGAGACGTTTTTCAAAGACTGCATTCATTTTAAAACAAACCATAACCTTTATTTCATCAATAAAGGTTTAAAAAGCTTTACGTAGATTATCAAATAATGATAATCTAAAATATCCTGTTTACACACGACCATTACATAATGGTTTACAATACAAATATGTTATAACAAAATAAGTTTCTTGAATGCAGTTTTTACACAATATCATACAAGCATGGACTCCAAATCTCGTC
The DNA here is from genome assembly GCF_046630445.1 of Rutidosis leptorrhynchoides. Classification (NCBI taxonomy): domain Eukaryota; kingdom Viridiplantae; phylum Streptophyta; class Magnoliopsida; order Asterales; family Asteraceae; genus Rutidosis; species Rutidosis leptorrhynchoides. The sequence continues at coordinate 78,619,353 of NC_092340.1, read as the reverse complement.
CTTATTTAAGTATGCGACAGCGGAAGCTCTTAATAATCACCTGAGAATAAACATGCTTAAAACGTCAACAAAAATGTTGGTGAGTTATAGGTTTAACCTATATATATCAAATCATAATAATAGACCACAAGATTTCATATTTCAATACACATCCCATACATAGAGATAAAAATCATTCATATGGTGAACACCTAGTAACCGACATTAACAAGATGCATATATAAGAATATCCCCATCATTCCGGGACACCCTTCAGATATGATATAAATTTCGAAGTACTAAAGCATCCGGTACTTTGGATGGAGTTTGTTAGGCCCAATAGATCTATCTTTAGGATTCGCGTCAATTAGGGTGTATGTTCCCTAATTCTTAGATTACCAGACTTAATAAAAAGGGGCATATTCGATTTCGATAATTCAACCATAGAATGTAGTTTCACGTACTTGTGTCTATTTTGTAAATCATTTATAAAACCTGCATGTATTCTCATCCCAAAAATATTAGATTTTAAAAGTGGGACTATAACTCACTTTCACAGATTTTTACTTCGTCGGGAAGTAAGACTTGGCCACTGGTTGATTCACGAACCTATAACAATATATACATATATATCAAAGTATGTTCAAAATATATTTACAACACTTTTAATATATTTTGATGTTTTAAGTTTATTAAGTCAGCTGTCCTCGTTAGTAACCTACAACTAGTTGTCCACAGTTAGATGTACAGAAATAAATCGATAAATATTATCTTGAATCAATCCACGACCCAGTGTATACGTATCTCAGTATTGATCACAACTCAAACTATATATATTTTGGAATCAACCTCAACCCTGTATAGCTAACTCCAACATTCACATATAGAGTGTCTATGGTTGTTCCGAAATATATATAGATGTGTCGACATGATAGGTCGAAACATTGTATACGTGTTTATGGTATCTCAAGATTACATAATATACAATACAAGTTGATTAAGTTATGGTTGGAATAGATTTGTTACCAATTTTCACGTAGCTAAAATGAGAAAAATTATCCAATCTTGTTTTACCCATAACTTCTTCATTTTAAATCCGTTTTGAGTGAATCAAATTGCTATGGTTTCATATTGAACTCTATTTTATGAATCTAAACAGAAAAAGTATAGGTTTATAGTAAGAAAAATAAGTTACAAGTCGTTTTTGTAAAGGTAGTCATTTCAGTCGAAAGAACGACGTCTAGATGACCATTTTAGAAAACATACTTCCACTTTGAGTTTAACCATAATTTTTGGATATAGTTTCATGTTCATAATAAAAATCATTTTCTCAGAATAACAACTTTTAAATCAAAGTTTATCATAGTTTTTAATTAACTAACCCAAAACAGCCCGCGGTGTTACTACGACGGCGTAAATCCGGTTTTACGGTGTTTTTCGTGTTTCCAGGTTTTAAATCATTAAGTTAGCATATCATATAGATATAGAACGTGTTTTTAGTTGATTTTAAAAGTCAAGTTAGAAGGATTAACTTTTGTTTGCGAACAAGTTTAGAATTAACTAAACTATGTTCTAGTGATTACAAGTTTAAACCTTCGAATAAGATAGCTTTATATGTATGAATCGAATGATGTTATGAACATAATTACTACCTTAAGTTCCTTGGATAAACCTACTGGAAAAGAGAAAAATGGATCTAGCTTCAACGGATCCTTGGATGGCTCGAAGTTCTTGAAGCAGAATCATGACACGAAAACAAGTTCAAGTAAGATCATCACTTGAAATAAGATTGTTATAGTTATAGAAATTGAACCAAAGTTTGAATATGATTATTACCTTGTATTAGAATGATAACCTACTATAAGAAACAAAGATTTCTTGAGGTTGGATGATCACCTTACAAGATTGGAAGTGAGCTAGCAAACTTGAAAGTATTCTTGATTTTATGTAACTAGAACTTGTAGAATTTATGAAGAACACTTAGAACTTGAAGATAGAAATTGAGAGAGATCAATTAGATGAAGAAAATTGAAGAATGAAAGTGTTTGTAGTTGTTTTTGGTCGTTGGTGTATGGATTAGATATAAAGGATATGTAATTTTGTTTTCATGTAAATAAGTCATGAATGATTAATCATATTTTTGTAATTTTATGAGATATTTCATGCTAGTTGCCAAATGATGGTTCCCAAATGTGTTAGGTGACTCACATGGGCTGCTAAGAGCTGATCATTGGAGTGTATATACCAATAGTACATACATCTAAAAGCTGTGTATTGTACGAGTACGAATACGGGTGCATACGAGTAGAATTGTTGATGAAACTGAACGAGGATGTAATTGTAAGCATTTTTGTTAAGTAGAAGTATTTTGATAAGTGTATTGAAGTCTTTCAAAAGTGTATAAATACATATTAAAACACTACATGTATATACATTTTAACTGAGTCGTTAAGTCATCGTTAGTCGTTACATGTAAGTGTTGTTTTGAAACCTTTAGGTTAACGATCTTGTTAAATGTTGTTAACCCAATGTTTATAATATCAAATGAGATTTTAAATTATTATATTATCATGATATTATCATGTATGAATATCTCTTAATATGATATATATACATTAAATGTCTTTACAACGATAATCGTTACATATATGTCGCGTTTAAAAATCATTAAGTTAGTAGTCTTGTTTTTACATATGTAGTTCATTGTTAATATACTTAATGATATGTTTAATTATCATAGTATCATGTTAACTATATATATATCCATATATATGTCATCATATAGTTTTTACAAGTTTTAACGTTCGTGAATCACCGGTCAACTTGGGTGGTCAATTGTCTATATGAAACATATTTCAATTAATCAAGTCTTAACAAGTTTGATTGTTTAACATGTTGGAAACATTTAATCATGTAAATATCAATCTCAATTAATATATATAAACATGGTAAAGTTCGGGTCACTATAGGTATCTCATTCTTCAACTTTCCTTCTTTTACAACCCCCTGTTGTGCCTCCTTTATTTGAGTAGTAAGGTTAGTACGAATAATTATATTCATAGCTTTTACCCCGTATAGGTTCTCTGTCCTTTCTACTCAAAGCGTCAGCTACCACATTCACCTTCCCCGGGTGATATCGAATCTCAAAATCATAATCATTCAACAGTTCAATCCACCTGCGTTGTCTCATATTCAGTTGCTTTTGATTAAATATATGTTGGAGACTTTTGTGGTCGGTATATATAATACTTTTGACCCCATATAAATAATGCCTCCAAGTCTTTAATGCAAAAACAACAGCACCCAATTCCAAATCATGAGTTGTATAATTTTGCTCGTGAATCTTCAATTGTCTAGACGCATAAGCAATCACCTTCGTTCGTTGCATTAATACACAACCGAGACCTTGCTTTGATGCGTCACAATAAATCACAAAATCATCATTCCCTTCAGGCAATGACAATATAGGTGCCGTAGTTACTTTTTCTTCAATAACTGAAACGCCTTCTCTTGTTCATCCTTCCATTCAAATTTCTTCCCTTTATGCGTTAATGCAGTCAAGGGTTTTGCTATTTTGGAGAAATCTTGGAAGAATCTTCTGTAGTAACCAGCCAATTCTAAAAATTGACGTATATGCTTCAGAGTTTTTGGGGTTTCCCACTTTTCAACGGTTTCGATCTTTGCCGGGTCCACCTGGATACCTTCTTTGTTCACTATGTGACCGAGGATTTGAACTTCTTCCAACCAAAATGCACACTTTGAAAACTTAGCGTACAGTTTTTCTTTCCTCAATACTTCTAGCATTTTCTCAAATGTTCTTCGTGCTCTTGATCATTCTTTGAGTAAATAAGTATGTCATCAATGAAAACAATGACAAACTTTTCAAGATATGGCCCACACACTCGGTTCATAAGGTCCATGAACACAGCTGGTGCATTAGTCAATCTAAACGGCATAACCATAAACTCGTAATGACCATAACGCGTCCTAAAAGCAGTTTTTGGAATATCATCCTCCTTTACTCGCATTTGATGATATCCAGAACGTAAATCGATTTTCGAATAAACCGATGAGCCTTGTAGTTGATCAAATAAGTCGTCAATTCTCGGCAGTGGATAACGGTTTTTGATGGTAAGTTTATTCAACTCTCTGTAGTCAATACATAACCTAAATGTACCATCCTTCTTCTTGACAAACAAAACAGGAGCTCCCTGTGGTAATGTGCTTGGTCGAATGAAACCACGTTCTAATAGTTCTTGCAGTTGGCTTTGCAGTTCTTTCATCTCGCTGGGTGTGAGTCTGTAAGGAGCACAAGCTATTGGTGAAGCTCCTGGTACAAGATCTATTTGAAATTCAACAGATCGATGTGGAGGTAGTCCTGGTAATTCTTTCGGAAATACATCGGGAAATTCTTTTATGATGGGAACATCATTGATGCTCTTTTCTTCAGTTTGTACTTTCTCGAAGTGTGCTAGAATAGCATATCAACCTTTTCTTATTAGTTTTTGTGGCTTCAAATTACTTATAAGATGTAGCTTCGTGTTGCCCTTTTCTCCGTACACCATTAAGGGTTCTCCTTCTTCTCGTACAATGCGAATTGCATTTTTGTAACATACGATCTCTGCTTTCATCTCCTTCAGCCAGTCCATGCCAACTATTACATCAAAACTCCCTAACTCTACTGGTATCAAATCAATCTTAAATATTTCGCTACCCAGTTTAATTTCTCGATTCCGGCATATATAATCTGCTGAAATTAATTTACCGTTTGCTAATTCGAGTAAAAATTTACTATCCAACGGCGTCAATGGAAAACTTAATTTAGCACAAAAATCTCTACTCATATAGCTTCTATCCGCACCCGAATTAAATAAAACGTAAGCAGATTTATTGTCAATAAGAAACGTACCCGTAACAAGCTTTGGGTCTTCCTGTGCCTCTGCCGCATTAATATTGAAAACTCTTCCGCGGCCTTGTCCATTCGTGTTCTCCTGGTTCGGGAAATTTCTAATAATGTGGCCCGGTTTTCCACATTTATAACAAACTACATTGGCATAACTTGCTCCGACACTACTTGCTCCGCCATTACTCGTTCCGACACCATTTGTTCCTTTCGTTATGTTAACCCCTGGTCCGTAGACCTCACACTTCGCTGCGCTATGACCATTTCTTTTACACTTGTTGCAAAATTTGGTGCAGAACCCCAAGTGATACTTTTCACACCTTTGGCATAGCTGCTTCTGATTGTTGTTGTTGTTGTTGTTGCGGTTGTTATTGTTGTTGAGATGATTATTGTAGTTGTTGTTGTTGTTGTTGTTGTTGTGCCGTTTATTGTAGTTGCGATTGATGTTGCGATTGTTGGGATAGTTGTTGTTGTTTTGGTGACTCTTATCACCGTTTTCCTCCCACTTTCTTTTGACTAACTTCACGTTAGCCTTTTCGGCCGCCTGTTCTTTAATTCTTCCCTCAATCTGGTTCACTAGTTTGTGAGCCATTCTACATGCCTTTTGTATGGAGGCAGGCTCGTGTGAACTTATATCTTCTTGGATTCTCTCCGGTAACCCTTTCACAAATGCGTCGATCTTCTCTTCCTCATCTTCGAACGATCTCGGACACAATAGGCACAATTCTGTGAATCGTCTTTCGTATGAAGTAATATCGAATCCCTGTGTTCGTAACCCTCTAAGTTCTGACTTGAGCTTATTGACCTCAGTTCTGGGACGGTACTTCTCGTTCATCAAGTGCTTGAATGCTGACCACGGTAGTGCATAAGCAGCATCTTGTCCCACTTGCTCTAGATAGGTATTCCACCATGTTAACACAATACCTGTGAAGGTATGCGTAGCGTACTTCACTTTGTATCCTTCAGCACACTTACTTATGGCAAACACCGATTCAACTTTCTCGGTCCACCGTTTCAATCCGATTGGTCCTTCGGTCCCATCAAATTCTGAAGGTTTGCAGGCAGTGAATTCCTTGTATAAGCATCCTACACGATTTCTTGCGCCGTTAGCTGTATTGCTAGATTCAGAGTTATTGTTGGTATGTAGCGCGGCCTGTACTGCGGCTATGTTTGAAGCAAGAAAGGCACGAAATTCCTCTTCCCTCATATTCAAGGTGTGTCGAGTAGTAGGTGCCATTTCCTTCAAAATAGTCAAATGAAATAATTTAATCATATAGAATATTAAGAGTAGTCAATAGTATCTCGTAGCATAATATGAACTCATTTATAAAAGCTTTTTCTTCATATTAGCGTTTTATAAGTTTAAATTCGGGTACTACCTACCCGTTAAGTTCATACTTAGTAGCTAATATACAATTCAACTACTACAATTCCATATGAAAAATTGATTATAATAATATATCACATACAAATATTCTTCAAACTTACAACTTCGCTATATTACATATAACATGAAATATAGTACACTATGATACATGACAGTTTTGAAGATAAATCTAGTTAATAGGCAAGTTGTTCAGCAAAGGAAATAAAGAAACGTAATTTATAAGTCCAGAAACAAGTCATGCATTCTGGTTTTACTAAGACGACTTCCCATCCTTGGTCTTGTGGAAAATAACCGTTATGACCATTAGCTAGGCAGCATGTTGTAATGTCGTCAAAAGGACGAGGGTTTCGTAATGTCCAACAGCCCCGTAATAATCTAAAAACCTTGTTTCTCACCCCAACTACTGAATCCGTCACTTGTGGGAAAGTTTTATTTAAAAGCTGCAATCCGATGTTCTTTTTCTCACTTTGTTAAGAATCGAACATCACTAACCCATAAGCATAACATGCTTCTTTATGTTGCATGTTAGAAGCTCTTTCTAATTCACGAAATCTTATGTTGGGATATGTTGAGTCAAAATAGGTTCTTAACCCGTAGCGTAAAATTGCATTTGGGTTCCCCTCATTTAACGCTTTAAAGAAAACATGGCGTAACTTAAAGTCTCCCCAATGTGATATACCCCACCTATCAAAGGAAAGCCTTTTATAAACTAAGGCATTTCTGGAAAGTCTTTCAAATGTTTGACAAGTTAATTTTGCCATAACTAAATGTGCTGATGAATTCTGACCGACTCTAGACAAGATTTCCTCAATCATATCCTCTGGTAGGTCTTCTAAAATATTCGGTTGTCTACCCTTAACGTCCATTTTGTTTTTATACTGTAAAATAGACAAGGATTAGATTCGTAATAACAAACAATACAAGCAATTTTTACATAGAACATAAAAGTACAAGCACACTACAATACATTTATTACACAACATGCTCACACCCCTCTAATCTGAATCACTGGTTTCTTCTTCTTCGGACTTGGTTCTTTTTCCTAATCTTCTAGGGATATATGATGTTCCTCTAATACGAGTCGTCATTTTCCATATTGGTTTAGAAAAACCTGGTGGTTTAGAGGTTCCCGGGTTATTGTCACGATATTAAAAATACGGGTGTTGACGGTACATATAAAGTTCATCGAGGTCGGAATCAGATTTCTCTATTTTGATGCCTTTTCCCTTATTATTTTCTTTTGCCTCATTAAATTGGGTCAGGGTAATTTCTATAACATCATCGAAATCCTCATCAGGATCCGATTCATCGGAAAATTGGTAATTTTCCCAATATTTTGCTTCCTTAGCGGAAACACCATTGACCATTATTAACTTTGGTCCATTGGTTGAGGATTTTCTTTTATTTGACCGGTTTTCTATGGTTCCTACTATTCCCCCTCCGGAACCTCTTCTTCTGGTTCCTCTTCTTCCGGTTCCTCTTTTTCCGGTTCTTCGGGAACTTGTGAATCTTGCCAATATATATTCGACTCTTCGTTATTATTAGGTGAGTCAATGGGATTTGTGCTAGAGGTAGACATCTATCACACAATATCAAACATGTTAAGAGATTAATATATCACATAATATTTACATGTTAATAATATATAGTTTCTAACAAAAATGTTAAGCAATCATTGTTAAAGAAAACACGGTTGAAGTCCAGACTCACTAATGCATCCTAACAAACTCGATAAGACACACTAATGCAAATTTTCTGGTTCTCTAAGACCAACGCTCGGATACCAACTGAAATGTCCCGTTCATATTGATTATAAACGTTCCATATTAATTGATTTCGTTGCGAGGTTTTGACCTCTATATGAGACGTTTTTCAAAGACTGCATTCATTTGTAAAACAACCATAACCTTTATTTTATCAATAAAGGTTTTAAAAACATTACGTAGATTATCAAATAATGATAATCTAAAATATACTGTTTACACACGACCATTACATAATGGTTTACAATAGAAATATATTACATCGACATGTGTTTCTTGAATGCAGTTTTTACACAATATCATACAAACATGGACTCCAAATCTTGTCCTTATTTTAGTATGCAACAGCGGAAGCTCTTAGTATTCACCTGAGAATAAACATGCTTTAAACGTCTACAAAAATGTTGGTGAGTTATATGTTTAACATATATATATCAAATCGTAACAATAGACCACAAGATTTCATATTTCAATACACATCCCATACATAGAGATAAAAATCATTCATATGGTGAACACCTGGTAACCGACATTAAAAAGATGCATATATAAGAATATCTCCATCATTCCGGGACACTCTTCGGATATGATATAAATTTGGAAGTACTAAAGCATCCGGTACTTTGGATGGGGTTTGTTAGGCCCAATAGATCTATCTTTAGGATTCGCGTCAATTAGGGTGTCTGTTCCCTAATTCTTAGATTACCAGACTTAATAAAAAGGGGCATATTCAATTTCGATAATTCAACCATAGAATGTAGTTTCACGTACTTGTGTCTATTTTGTAAATCATTTATAAAATATGCATGTATTCTCATTCCAAAAATATTAGATTTTAAAAGTGGGACTATAACTCACTTTCACAGATATTTCCTTCCTCGTAAATAAGACTTGGCCACGGATCGATTCACGAACCTATACAAATATGTACATATATATCAAAGTATGATCAAAATATAATTACAACCATTTTTATTATGTTTTAAAGATTTGAGTGTATTAAGTCAGCTGTCCTCGTTAGTAACCTACAACTAGTTGTCCACAGTTAGATGTACAGAAATAAATCGATATATATATTATCTTGAATCAATCCACGACCCAGTGTATACACGTCTCAGGCTAGATCACAACTCAAAGTATATATATTTTTGGAATCAACCTCAACCCTGTATAGCTAACTCCAATATTACTAGTGTCTATGGTTGTTCCAAATAATATATATACATGGGTCGATATGATATGTCAAAACATTTGCATACGTATCTATGGTATCCCAAGATTACATAATATATTAGAATACATGTATAATACAATATAAGTTAGCTAGGATATGATTTGTATAGATTTGTTAAACATTTTCCGTAGCTAAAAAGATCAAAAATATCCAATCTTGTTTTACCCATAACATATTCATTTTAAATCCGTTTTGAGTGAATCAAATTGCTATGGTTTCATATTGAACTCTAATTTAAGAATCCAAACATAAAAGGTATAGGTTTATAGTCGGAAATTTAAGTTACATGTCAATTACTAAAGAGGTAGTCATTTTCGTCGAAAGAACGACATATTGATGACCATTTTGAAAAACATACTTTCACTTTGAGTTTAACCAAGATTTTTGGATATAGTTTCATGTTCATATGAAAAATCATTTTCACAGAAGAACAACTTTTAAATCAAAGTTTATCATAGTTTTTAATTATCCAAACCAAAACAGCCACCGGTTTCACTACGACGACGTATATCCGATTTTATGGTGTTCATCGTGTTTCCAGGTTTTAAATCATTAAGTTAGTATATCATATAGATATAGAACATGTGTTTAGTTGATTTTAAAAGTCAAGTTAGAAGGATTAACTTTTTTTTGCGAACAAGTTTAGAATTAACTAAACTATGTTCTAGTGATTACAAGTTTAAACCTTCGAATAAGATAGCTTTATATGTATTAATCGAATGATGTTATGAACATCATTAATACCTCAAGTTTTCTGGATAAAACTACTGGAAATGAGAAAAATGGATCTAGCTTCAAAGGATCCTTGGATGGCTTGAAAGTTCTTGAAACAGAATCATGACACTAAAACAGTTCAAGTAAGATTTTTACTCGAAATAAGATTGTTATAGTTGTAGAAATTGAATCAAAGTTTGAATATGAATATTACCTTGAATTAGAAAGATAATCTACTGTAAATAACAAAGGTTCCTTGACCTTAGATGATTACTTGGAATGGATTAGAAAGCTTGGAAGTAGACTTGCAAACTTGGAAGTATTCTTGATTTTTATGAAACTATACTTATGGAATTTATGAAGAACACTTAGAACTTGAAGATGGTACTTGAGAGAGATCAATTAGATGAAGAAAATTAAATAATGAACGTGTTTTTAGGTGTTTTTGGTTGTTGGTATATGGATTAGATATAAAGGATATGTAATTTTGTTTTCATGTAAATAAGTCATGAATGATTACTAATATTTTTGTAATTTTATGAGATATTTCATGCTAGTTGCCAAATGATGGTTCCCACATGTGTTAGGTGACTCACATGGGCTGCTAAGAGCTGATCATTGGAGTGTATATACCAATAGTACATACATCTAAAAGCTGTGTATTGTACGAGTACGAATACGGGTGCATACGAGTAGAATTGTTGATGAAACTGAACGAGGATGTAATTGTAAGAATTTTTGTTAAGTAGAAGTACTTTGATATGTGTCTTGAAGTCTTTCAAAAGTGTAAGAATACATATCAAAACACAACATGTATATACATTCTAATGGAGTCGTTAAGTCTTTGTTAGTCGTTACATGTAAGTGTTGTTTTGAAACCTTTAAGTTAACGATCTCAATTAATGTTGTTAACCCAATGTTTATTATATCAAATGAGATGTTAAATTATTATATTATCATGATATTATGATGTATGAATATCTCTTAATATGATATATACATTAAAATATCGTTACAACGATAATCGTTACATATAAGTCTCGTTTCGTAATTCTTGAGTTAGTAGTCTTGTTTTTACATATGTAGTTAATTGTTAACACACTTGATGATATATTTAAATATCATTTTATCATGTTAAATATAGTGTATCAATATCTTAATATGATACATATGTATTTAGTAGACGTTATCATAACGATAATCGTTATATATATCATTTCGAGTTTCTTAACTTAGTAATCTCATTTCTTATGTATATCACACATTTTTAATATACTTAGTGAGATACTTACTCATCATAATCTTATGTCAACCATATATATATGTCTATATATACCACAACATGTAGTTTTTTACAATTTTGTAACGTTCGTGAATGGCCGGTCAACTTGGGTGATCAATTGTCTATATGAAACTTATTTCATTTAATCAAGTCTTAAAAAGTTTGACTGCTTAACATGTTGGAAATATTTAGTCATGTAAATATCAATCTCAATTAATATATATAAACATGGAAAAGTTCGGGTCACTACATAATATTATGGTTTCATTAATTAATTAGGGTTAATTAATTAAAGTAGTATTTTAATGATTAGGGTTTGTAATAAATGTCTAGGGTTTGATTAATGTCCTAGGGTTTAATAAATTAGGGTTTTTAATAATTAGGGTTAGATTTAGGGTTTTAATTAATGTAGTAATGATTAGGTAATGATTAGGGTTAAAAGTAGTGTTAGGGTTTTAATTAAAGTAATATAGTTTAGGTGTAATTAGGGTTTATATATATATATATATATATATATATATATATATATATATATATATATATATATATATATATATATATATATATATATATATATATATATATATATATGTATATACATTTTGTTTCCTTATTTAAAAACTATCTAATCTTTAACAAATCTTTAGAGTTTTTAATGACTGGCAAAAATCCTTTTTTTTTATATATATGCCCGAAAATATATATAGATAGTAGGTATATATAATTTTTTTTATGCATGTACTTATATACAGTATGTGTATACTTGTTTCCTTTTTTAACTATTAACAAATCTCCTAACAAATCTTCTAGGGTTTAAAGATCAAACTAAAATCTCCTTCTTTCCCTTTTTTTTTAAATTCGTGTATGTATATGTATATATATATTTTATTATTTTTTTTACATGAACAATATGGATATGATTATGAATAAGATCAAGAACATGAATATGAACATAAACATGGATTAACATGATAGAATTTAGAAGTTTGGATCTAGGATTTTACCTTGATGAATGATGATGAAGATTAACAAGAAAAGATGAAGAAAACTTTAAAGATGAAGATCAAAACCCTTGAATATCGAAGAACACACTTGAAGATCTTGATGAAAACGAAGAACGCGATGAAGATCCTTTGAAGATTGGTTGAAGATTGCTTGAAGATGATGGTGGTGTGTTGGGGATTTCTTGGCCGAAAATCCAAGAGAGAAGGGGGAGAGATTTTTAGGGTTTTTGTGTGATGAATGAGATGAGAAAAACCTAAACCCTTGCACCTCCTTTTATACTTGAGCTAGGAAGGATCTAGAATTAGGGTTTAGTTAGGTTTTCTTAGGGAATAAGTTAGGTTTAGGGAGGAGGTAAAAGTGGGCCGATTTTTAGAGGGCAAAAGGGTAAATTTACCCCTTAAAATTTTGGCTAGGGCATACATGGATAAGTTTGGAACTTTTTCGTTTTAGTCCTTGTACTTTAAATTAGCTTAAATGGCTCATTAAAGGTTGTAATTAAATTATTCAAAGGCTACAAGTTTTATAGTATTATATTTTGTTCACGAAAATTAATTAGCTTATTATTTCCGTCTTTTATTAACTTGTCGTTTATTACACAAAGTTAATTATTATGTTTTATAATTCTTAACGCTTAACAATTATTGATTAAAGTTTAATCGTTAAGTTTAATTATATTGTTTGGGCACTTAATATTGAAAACTATAGAATGGAAAAATGAGGGTCGTTATAGTACCTCCCCGTTATTAGAAACTTCGTCCTGAAGTTTTAAGTAGAGCTCTCGTTCTTGCACGAAGAGTGAGAATAAAGGTGATCCAAACGCATTGGAGAATAATACGAATGTTTTAATAACAACCAAAGTAATTTTCAAAAAGTTGCGATGTTTGATGTAACAATATAAACGAAACGGAGCTATTAGTAAAACTTGAATTACGTACAACACGTACTATTTTACGTGAAATAATTTGAACAATACGAAAAAATAGTTGATTAAAAGAATGTTTAATTTGATAAAACAAAGGTAACTTGATAAAAATGCGAAAGTGTTTATATAATTAGTGAATGTAATTTTAGAGAAGGTGACGAAATGATGTCCATAGTAAAACTAGGGTTATGTAAAGTAATTTCGATTTAATCAAAGTGGAGATTTGTAGAAGCGAAAGTATAATTTGATATGTACTAGTCAAGTACGTAAAGTTAAATTTATGTATAAGATTTTATAAATCGCATAAGTGAAAAATCATTTTTATAAATTCCGAGATAGTTTGAAAATAAGGACTCGTATAAGAAATCTTTGGAAAAACAGGGTACTTGTATTTAAGAGTTTATTTGCTTGAGAAAAATTGATTGAAGATTTTAAAAATTTCGGGGGATAATTGTGTAATAATTGTTTCGAGGTAGTGAAATTAATGAATTGACTTTTATCAGGGCATGAGTCTTTGGACTCAGAATGTTAGCATTAAAGTAAGAAGGATGATAATGTGATCATCATCAATTGAGTAAATCCCTCGGATTTAGAGTTATGTATGAAAGAACTTCAAATAAGATTTGCAACTTTGAATCGTTCGAGTGATAGTGAGAGTTCGAGAACTCGGCATAAGTAATCCGGCAGTCGCAGAGACAAGTATAAACAAATGCTATAGCAGTGACTTTCAACTATGTAATGATCGTTTGAATTTAGCCTTAGTTGGCCCCAGAAGAGGTACGTTAAAGTATGATGGAATCATTTCAGTTGTTACAGCAGTATGTGTTGAGTTTAGCTCAAACCACAACTTGAGATAGTGCGTTTCACCTTTGATTTTCGAATTAACAATAATCAATTATTGTTTGAGTATGACACCATTACTTGCATGGTGCCAAGTTGTCTACTATAAGTAAATGCACGAGTGCAGAAGTTTCTTGACTATGATAGTCAAAACGTTACACGTATGGAGGTTCCATTCTTCAAATTTACCATCTCGTCATAGAGAATGTAATAGCGAACATGGTGTTAGTGATATAGACGTTTGAGGGTTCAAATGACATTGGTTTATGTAAGTCATATGAAAATTTACACCAACAGTGTACTAGCAGAGAGGATCTGGATATAACAAGTGTTGATTAAGTATCCATGATTAGGAGATATCCATTTAGGATAAATGAACGTAAAATCTTAGCTGGTATATGAAAGATCGTTAAATGAGTATGAGATAGATAGATAGATTGATCAGAATGAGTTTTTCGTATATCTACAAATATTGAGATGATTATTTTTTTCACCCTTCATGCCCTTGCATTTGGGTTTTTGAACAGATAGTTTGAGAATTTTTTTTTTTGTTTCACTTTCTATTCCATATGTAATGATATTGGAATATTTTTATGAATTACTGTAATATAATCACGTCGGCCGCCGTCATTATATTTCACTAATTCATACTTCCATTCCAAGGTCACTCCATAAGGTCAGGAGATGTGATCAATGATGATTTAAGGATGGCAGTAATCTTAGCTGGATCGACAACATGTCGGTTTTAAGCCAAAACTTGCACTTGGAAAAGTTTGCGTAGAGTTGTTCTTTTTCTTAAGAGTTCAAGAATGAATTTGCAAATGTTGCTCACGTCCTTTCTCACTCTTGGAGCAGCTCGAAATGTCATCCGTGAAAATAGTTATGAACTTGTCGAGTTATGGTTGGCTGGTTTTAAGTTGCAGTCTTTATAGACTTGATCAACTTTCATATCTATGAAAGTTATGGAAGTGGTGAAAGTTAGGAAATGGACGTAGTCAGACGAGAAAGTTATGAAACATCGTGGTAAGAGTTGGTGTAGTTGGACGAACCATGATTTTTCACTACATAAGGGTGTATAGAAGTTTGATAAATCCGATAGGATAAAGATGAATATGATATAAACGAAACACTTTATATTATTAAGAACGAGGCATTAAATAAGCCTTTTTAATACACGATTCGGAAATAGAAATGGTTTAAGGCATAGCCTTTACATAGATAATAAATTGGAATAGGATAAACTAGGAAATATTAAGATTGAAGTAGTCTTCATATTTCTTCTTCTCGTCCTCAACCTTCTTCATAAACTTCTCAACTTTCTCATTCTTCGCCTTTTGTTTCTCATGCAGGAAATCGAGGCGGTTTTCCTCCATCTTCAATTTAAAGTTAACATCTTCTCTTAGGTAGGCAAGAGATTGCTTCCCCCATCGGGCATTTCTATCACCTTCATACTTCACCAACTTTATCTCCTTCTTTAGCTCAGCGTTTTTCTACATGAGCTTCCTGATCGCTAGGTCTTTTTCCTTCATTTGAACATCGATCCTTGCAATATGGCGAATTAGGCCATCGGTAGTTTTTCGCAGATTCATGATCTTGTACTTGGCATCAACTTCTTCGTAGGAAGGAGATCGGGATCTTTTCTTTGACGAGCCATCTTCTTTAAAATCAGCAGGGCGTTTCCCTTTACTTTCCGTTCTTAGAGTCAGGTAGTATTCGGGAGAATTAGGTAAAGTATCCGGACTATTGTTTGGTGAGGGAGGACCACCAAAGCCATAAGGTGGACTTTGGACTGGTCTTGCAGTTGAAGGATATCCATTATCTTCTTCGATAGCAGGTTTGAAGTGAGTCATTACTTCAGATGGTTTGAAAAGAGTTGTCTTGTCGTTTTTATTAACGCTTGACATCCTATCATTAGAAAAGAGACTTTGATTAGCATTTTTAGCCAAGATTATCAAGGCAAGGTTGTTAAGATTATAAGGCAATCCTAAGTGCTTTAAGTCTAAGGCAGGAAAGGTTATAGTTTCCTAGATTGCTAAGGCACCCTAGCTAACAAGTAAATCACACATAAAGATGCAATCCTGGTTCTCTATAACAGCCTGGCTCTGATACCACTCTGTAACGTCCTCCAGATAGGGTCTGGAAGAAACGTTACTAATATTAAATAAACCAACATATTATAATACGAGAACAATTCTACATGATAGAAATAAACTTTATTGAGTACGCAGCGGAAAATGAAATGTCGTTACAATAATGGAAATTACAATAAAGTAATTGGTTCAAATTCAAGAATAATAAATGCGATAGTTCTTGAGATCCTATGTCCAAATAGCATCACATAAGTAGAAGATAATTAAACTTGATCAATCAGCACCTGAGATAAAACATGCTAAAGTGTCAACCATAAAGGTTGAGTGAAATCATAGGTTTAACAAAAGTAGTTATCGTTGTTTTTAGACCACAAGATTTTTGTTTTCATAAGTAGATTACACAGATCTTTAGTTGTTAAAGGAGATCACAAATATCTTTAGAGTTGATATCGCAGGATCAAAAAGTTATGCCAATGCGTGATATTTAGACTAAACGTTCAAGTTTTCCCCAAAGACAAGTTGTAGTTTATACTTGTCGGTTTAATTTCATTATTAAGTAATACAAAGACTTAGTCAAATGTATCGGGGACGTTACTCCCGATAGGCCTACCCCCAATAATTAAGTATGCAATCAACGAGCAATTAAAAATATCACTGTAGGGACTTAGTCGGACATAGCCAGGTATAACATAGTTTAACAGTTTGGTACTTGTGTCTAAATTGTAAAATGTAAAAACAGCATGTGTCTCACCCCAAGTAAAAGTAAATAAGTTGTGCACAATAGAAAGTGGAGCTATGAAGTTCACCTTAGTAAGTAGAGAGAGATGACGATTATTCCTCGGAATAGAAAGTTGGAACGGACAGAAAGTCAATCTATTGACATTTAAGAGTAGTAAGTGTTTTTGCCCAAGTTTAAGTAGATGTTTAAGTATGATAGTGTTTTAAGTATAGTTCGTTTTACTAAGTTTCCTTTCCTAGTAAGTTTATATTTTTAGAAAGTTTCCACTTTTAGTAGGTTCCTTATTTTATTAAGTTTCTATAACTAGAAAGTTTCTACTTTAAGAGTGTTTTCCATTTTAGGATACTTGTCGTATTAGATAAGCTTCCAATAACCCCTTTCCCTTCGAATGGCCATTTCAGGTCTAGGGGCTTGAGCTATAGGATCCTTTAAATTGGAAATTCCAAACCCTTCCGCCTAGAGTTTCGTAGAAACTATTCGTCAAGAAAGTTCGAAGATCTATACATCTCTAATACATATCCAAAAATGTTTTTATGTGTTTTAATATAAGTAGTAGGTTATAAGTGTTAGTTATAGTAATAGGGTATATATGTTAAATAATAGTATAAGTAATATTAGGGTTTCATTAATTAATTAGGGTTAATTAATTAAAGTAGTATTTTAATGATTAGGGTTTATAATAAATGTCTAGGGTTTGATTAATGTCCTAGGGTTTAATAAATTAGGGTTTAATAAATTAGGGTTTTTAATAATTAGGGTTAGGTTTAGGGTTTTAATTAATGTAGTAATGATTAGGTAATGATTAGGGTTAAAAGTAGTGTTACGGTTTTAATTAAAGTAATATAGTTTAGGTGTAATTAGGGTTATATATATATATATATATATATATATATATATATATATATATATATATATATATATATATATATATATATATATATATATATATATATATATGTATACATTTTGTTTCCTTATTTAAACACTATCTAATCTTTAACAAATCTTTAGAGTTTTTAATGACTAGCAAAAATCCTTTTTTTAATATATATGCCAAAAATATATATAGATAGTAGGTATATATAAATTTTTTTTATGCATGTACTTATATATAGTATGTGTATACTTGTTTCCTTTTTTAACTATTAACAAATCTCCTAACAAATCTTCTAGGGTTCAAAGATCAAACTAAAATCTCCTTCTTTCCTTTTTTTTAAATTCGTGTATGTATATGTATATATATATATATATATTTTATTATTTTTTTTACATGAACAATATGGATATGATTATGAATAAGATCAAGAACATGAATATGAACATAAACATGGATTAACAAGATAGAATTTAGAAGTTTGGATCTAGGATTTTACCTTGATGAATGATGATGAAGATTAACAAGAAAAGATGAAGAAAACTTTGAAGATGAAGATCAAAACCCTTGAATATCGAAGAACACACTTGAAGATCTTGATGAACACGAAGAACGCAATGAAGATCCTTTGAAGTTTGCTTGAAGATTGCTTGAAGATGATGGTGGTGTGTTGGGGATTTCTTGGCCGAAAATACAAGAGAGAAGGGGGAGAGATTTTTAGGGTTTTTGTGTGATGAATGAGATGAGAAAAACCTAAACCCTTGCACCTCCTTTTATACTTGAGCTAGGAAGGATCTAGAATTAGGGTTTAGTTAGGTTTTCTTAGGGAATAAGTTAGGTTTAGGGAGGAGGTAAAAGTGGGCCAATTTTTAGAGGGCAAAAGGGTAAATTTACCCCTCAAAATTTCGGCTATGACATACATGGATAAGTTTGGAACTTTTTCGTTTTAGTCCTTGTACTTTAAATTAGCTTAAATGGCTCATTAAAGGTTGTACTTAAATTATTCAAAGGCTATAAGTTTTATAGTATTATATTTTGTTCACGAAAATTAATTAGCTTATTATTTCCGTCTTTTATTAACTTGTCGTTTATTACACAAAGTTAGTTATTATGTTTTATAATTCTTAACGCTTAACAATTATTGATTAAAGTTTAATCGTTAAGTTTAATTATATTGTTTGGGCACTTAATATTGAAAAATATAGAATGGAAAAATGAGGGTCGTTATACAACTAAATGGGTTCCATCTATGAATCATACAATCAAAAGCCTCAAATTTAGATGATGAACACGAAAACGAAATTCAGAGTTAGGGCTTACCGTTAGTATCACCTTGTAGCTAAGAACGAGGAGAACAAAGTTGCTTCTTACGCCCTCGATCAAAACCCGAATCTTCCCTTCCAAAATCCCTCTTGAAATATTTGGAGTATTTAAGTTTTGAGAGGAATTGAAGAAGAAAAGGAAAAAGAAATAAAGAAAATGAGATGAGTGGATGAGATTTAAGATCCCAAATCTGGCACATACGCGAAATAACCAAAATGCCCTCGAATATCCTTTAAAATTGCAAATCTGGTACCAACTCGCCCAGAATGCCACGCCACGGCCTTAATCGTCGCGCCGCGACCTATAACGTATTCTGGTGGTTGAATTAACATGCCTCCTGAAATTGAAATCAGCTAAATGCCGCGCCGCGGCCCTTTCTGTCGTGCCGCGACCCAAGGCGTGGTCTGGTGCCTTCCTTAACGTGCCTCCTGATCCTGATTTGTTTGTAATGTCGCGCCACGACCCATACCTCCGCGCCGCGACCTTTAACATGGTCTGATCCGTTTTCTCGCACACATGAACTTCACATATGAACATATCTCAATCCTTCATACTCTAGTCGTACCTACACAATACTCTTATATATCACGTACGGGGAAAAACGGGGTGTTACAATCACTTGCTTGACTTGGCTTGCAACCGTAATAATGGTGGCGAATTATTATTACGCTCACACGCCATGCCGAGCTCATGAATACAACAACCATCTCGCTAGATGTTCATCACAAAACAACATGATTAGTAACACATAATCAACACGTAGCTAAATCCCGAACCGACCCGTAATCCTACAAGCCCCGCATAATAGCCCACACAAAAGTCTAAGTCTAGGCGCCTATCTCAAGTCACCTAAATCCCTTAGACCATGCTCTGATACCACTTGTAACGACCCAAACTCGTTTAACCAAAAACACGCCCTAAAAAAAAAATCTGGTTCAGTGTATCTGGACGGCGTCCAGTTGTGAAGGGCGGGACAGCGTCCAAGACACTTGGACGGCGACCAAATGAACTACAGATTTCTGCACCCGGGGTCCAACTTACGCGAGTGAAAAACCCGCTTCCAGACACACTTAAACGAAACGAAATATCACAACACTTCATAGAGATTTCCACAATAAAAGCGAGTTTTACAACACCGGGCCCATATCGGCCCGTTTTATGAATTACGTACAAAATACAATTTTCGACCACATGAGTTTAATTTTCAAATAAACTACGAGCATGATGTTTGGGGATAAACTGCCCAATTCCTAGGCCGAATCCAAAAGTAATCCCAGCAAGCAACCAAAAAGGGAAATCATCTAATCCCGAGCATACCCTTGCCACGTCCGCTTCCGAACCTAAAAATGTAAACAACGGGAGGGTAAGCTAAATGCTTAGTGAGTGCAATACTTATACGCATACATACATAATTCAATTACTTGCATTCACCTACACAAAATAACACACGTCATTAGCAAAACATAGTATCACGTATTCAAGTGTACTACAAGACAACATCGAAAACATAAAGGTCACGTCAATATTACATTGCTAAATATGAATACGTACAAACCACCGGTTAAAACAAGATTACGAGGGAAATTACCTTGAAAGAGCCATGGATGTTCATGACATCAAATAGTACCAATTCCAATTCCATGAGTGGTATCGTCTCATCGAACTTCAAACCCACTCTTCACGCTTCATGTGGTATCGTCTCATCGAACTTTAAGCCCACATATGAGGTATCGCCACATCGAACTTTAAACCCTCATCAAGTAATACAATAGTATTATGGCATCGTCAATATCGAACTTTAAATCCATACATGAGGTATCGTCGCTATCGAACTTATAACCCTCATCAAACAAACAATCTTGGTATGGCATCGTCAATATCGAACTTTAAATCCATACATATGAGGTATCGTCACATCGAACTTGAACCCTCATCGAACAACGTAATAGTGGTATGGCATCGTCCCATCGAACTTTAAGTCCATACATATGAGGTATCGCCGCATCGAACTTTAATCCTCATCCCGCATCGAATAATACAATAGTAGTATGGCGTCGTCATCATCGAACTTTAAGTCCATACATATGAGGTATCGCGGCATCGAACTTAAACCCTCATCCCGCACCCCGGTCCCAATGTGGCCCAAGAGAAATGTATTCTACCGAATAACACTCGCCACGTCGCACACAAGCAACCAAATTATATACATAAACGTATAAATATTCCACTTACCTCGATTACTTGAAACGCTAATCCGCTTGAGCTTCCAATCAACCAATGTAAATCACCTAAGAAATTCACAAACAAATAAGCTAAACACTCTAGCTTATACTCAAAACATCACAAGTGCAATTTCGACCCATTTGCACCTACTTCTATTTTGGCTAAGTCAAAACTTGCCCAAACTGTCAATACTCACCATCAACTAGTGATTATGTTCTAATACCACAATAAACCCCATGTTTGTTCTTTCAAAACATTTGCTAGCACAAGTTACACAAAGCCCATTTTGACCCATTTCTAAATCAAGCTCTCAACAACACCCATTTGGGTTCCATTTACAACATAATTACTAATCCTAGTGATTATACTTAATTCAAAGCCCTAAACTTGGCCAATTAGTTTTCCAACCCAAAACCCACCAACAACAACAATAACTAGCTTCAATAAACCCATTTATGAACTAGATGGGTCTTTCAACAACAAACAAGTTCAAACCCTAATTATGAACAACAATCAAGCTTATGAAAACTCGGAGTTAGAACTTACCAACACTACCACAATGTAGCCAAGAGCGAGATGAACAACCTTAACACTTGGGCTTTTGATCAATTCAAGCTCCTTCTTCTCCAAATCTCCAAATCTCTCTCTAGAATCTCCCTCTCTCTCTAAGATGAATGAGAGTGTTTGTGGATGTGAAACATGATCCAAAATTGGATCCCAAACTGATAATATGGCTACACATCCGATCCAAGTGAAAAGACACAAATACCCCTCTTAAAATATCAAAACTGCACAGCTGGCCCGCCAGTTCATCTGGACGGCGTCCAGATTCCTGGACGGCGTCCAGTAACAAAGGACAGGACGGCGTCCAAATGCTTGGGACGGCGTCCCAATGACCTGAAACAGAAACAGGGTCTTACACCTAATATCTAAATCCTAATATCTAAACCCTAATATCTAAAACCTCAACATACGCTCGAAAAATACGATAATTGTTATATATTAATTCTTCGAGCATTTTTCCGCCAAAATAAAAACATTTATCACAAAGTGTCTTTATTAAATGTTCATATTTTCATCCAATCTATAATGTTCGTGAACAAAGTTTTTTTTCAAAAAACGAATTTTTTTTTTTTTTTTGCTTCCCCCCGATTAGTTACTTCCCCCTTGATCCTACCAATATATATATATATATATATATAGATATATATATATATATATATATATATATATATATATATATATATATATATATATATATATATATATATATATAAGGTCATCATCAAGAGGAAAATAATATTTTTTCGTTTATAATTTTTTTTCTTCAAAACATTAAGATTATGTGAAAATATGAGTATTTAAAAAAGACACTTCGTGATAAATGTTACTCCGTATTATTTTGACCAGGGAACACTCGAAGAAATAACATTCATCGATAAATGTTATTCCTGATAACATTCATTGTGATGCATGTTATTTTTTGAGCCTTTTTTTCATCTTTTGTGAAGTCTTTTTTTTTTTCAAAATTTAGCCCGATTTAAAGTTTAGGGTTTAAGATTAGTATTTTGGGTTTAGTCCTTAAATCTAAGAGTTGGAATATGAAAATTTGCAGATAGATTCAAAAGATGAATCCCTAAATATCTGCGTTTTTACTTTTCACTATATGCTTGAATTTGAGAGATGCATCTACCATATGTATTTAAAATATAAGTCTGTAGAGTTCAACCTATTTACATGCTGAACTCAGTCTGTAGCATATTGAGTTCAGTCTGAGACAAATTGAGATCAGTATGTGGTAGACTGAGTTCACTACGTAGACAGACTAAACTCAGTATGTTAGCACTTCTAGTTCTCCAAGTTCTCACCTATCAGGAGTTCTCCGTGAATCTTTATATATCTATGTATTGTTACTATATAAAACTCAAAGGAAATATTTATAATTTAAAACGAACTACCTACATCAAGCTCATCAAACCTAAAGCGAAACAAAAACCACTGCAAAATGCTAACAAATATACATGAACAAATTTTTTCTTATGCTTTTGTTGATACTTATTTTTAATCGACACATGAAAGATCTTACTAAAATTAATTAGGTTAACCGTAACCGGTGCGCTCTCGGCAATACAAATTAACAAATCTTCAAATATATAGTTTACATCAGAACAAAACTGAAAGTATACGACTTATTTGTAGGTCATAAACTTTCAGTTATTATTCAAGTTATCTTTAAAGAAAAATAAAAAATGTCACATAAGTATTTTAAATGATCCATCAGGTAGATGTAGGATGCTAGTATGCCACGCCAGCTCGTTTGTTTATCCGGTTTCTAAGTTCAACAAGTTCATATTAATAAACTTTTTGAAAATATGTGAAATACACTAATATTTATTTGGGTTTGTAGCTTAAATTGGAATAAAAAAGTGAGAGTATAAGACGTATTTATAGTTTTAACACTTTTATAAATTTAAGTTTTTAACTCTATGTTGAAACAAAATTTGATAATCTTTGTTACATAAATAGATGATCTAAAAAGATCTACCTTAGGTAGCTGTAAAATTAAGCTTAGTATTTTCATTAAAATTTAATTAAAATTAATTATAACAATGAATTTTCATCTAGAGCTAATTTTTACATATACACATTTCGTCAAATTCGTTCTCACATGTTGTTTCTTTGTATTTATCTTTAAAATTTTGTACTTTTGGTTATGGTGGAATTGCTTTATACCCAACTTGTTTATTTGTATAATAATATTAAATACCCAACTCCTTTTTTATAAAATAAAAATAATTTCTACTTATAGTAAATAGTCTTATAAGAATCAACTATCATCCATATAGGAAGGTTCGAATAATGCTTAATTTAGATTTTCATTTTTTTTTTTTAAATGACCATATTTTTTAAAGTTGTTATTGCCTTTTTGGGTGGAGCATGTCCGTACATAATACATTGTGAAGTCTATTTTGCCTTGATTTCCTAAAGGTCACATAATTCAAGTTAACCATACAAATTACAAAATGTATTTTATCTTACAAAATGTATTTTATCTTACATAACTTTCAAGTTTCAAGTACATAAAATGTACACATATTTTTAAATTAATTAATATTAATATAACATTCGCACTATATGCAACAAAAATCAGTATAATAGAGTATAATAATTTATACTACCTTTTAAGGAACGACAAGTCACACACTCAACAACCAATTCAGTAATATGCTTACGACGGGACTAGAATCATCAATCTTTTGGATGAAAGGCTCCTCGACTAGCGAGTTTAACTCAAAGGTGTCTATCGCATATTGCGTTGCGGGGATAGTGAGGGAGGGGAGTTGGTGTTTTACCTTCAACTAGTGAGTTTTACCTTTAAATTTATAGTTAGGTGATTGTATTGTATAGATATTGACCGATTAGATAAATGATCAAGCGTATCCGACTTGAGTGTAAAAATGGGAGAATGTTTGGAGAATTGATTGTTTGCCCTCCGATAAACTTTCAAACTCGACTTCATGATTAAGATTCTCAAGGGTGGCTAAACAATCAATCTATAAGAATTCGACTCGGTAGTGAACTCGAGTGAGTTGTTTAGTGAGTCTATTGACAGAAAAGATACCGCGTGAAAGTATTAGTCTTAATTAATGATTGTTAGAGTGTGTAAGACATGTATAGTACATGTCTATATATATGCAAGTAGTATGATTAGTAGTTACAAGCTAAAAACCTAAAAAAATTCTACTAAATGTCTTATTTCAATAGTGTCATTCAAAAAAATGTACACTATCCAGTTGTGTCACTAGTTAAAAATACAAAAAAAATTCCACTACATCGCGTATTTCAGTTGTATTCCGTGCAATTACTGGACCTAAAGTAGATCTGCCCCTGCCTTTATGGATCTGACCATGTTTATGTGTCACGATATGATGTGTTGATCAACATTGCAAGTTGAGTTTGAGTCTTTAGAGCTGACATGTGAGACTTACGTGGCGTATGCACACTGCCATGGGCTCATGTGTTACCACGATATGAAAGGCTAGCTTACACATTGCTTGCATCCTATAGCATCTTTCATATACAATGTCATTCAGGTATAAGCACTTGACGTACTTGATCTTGTAGATAAAAATATGGTCGAGTCCAGCTACCATGCATGCTATACGAATATTTTAAACAAAAAATAAATTGATATCTCTTTTGATAACTTATGTATCCCGGATAAAAATTCGATAGGCGTATCATTATATATAAAATCGTTACAAACACTAAAGTAATTAGTATAAACACAAATACATCATACACTACCAATTGACACTTTGCAAAAGATACATTATTCGTTATAAACACACAAATTGCACCACTAAAGTCTATATATTTTAGCTTGATATAAACTATGTCAAATCAAACAAAAAAGGCTACTAATCAGCCTAAATACTAGCCTTACTAGCTACCATAATTAGGTTATACGAGAATAAACCATATAATGACATACTAAAAGCTAATTGTGGGAATTAAGAAACATTAATATGAGTTGTTTCTCAACTTTAAAAGTATATATAAAGGGGTAGTTGTCCAAGCTTTAGTCTCAAATTATTCAACAAACAAAAATCAATAAATTAAGAAAAATATAAATAAGAATATATGGCAAGAAAATCAGATCCTCTTGTGGTTGGAAGGGTGGTAGGAGATGTAGTGGATAATTTCAGTCCATCTGTTAATATGTGTGTAACATACAACTCATCTAAACAAGTTTATAATGGCCATGAACTGTTTCCATCTTCTGTTACTACTAAACCTAAAGTTGATGTTTCTGGTGATATGAGATCCTTCTTTACACTGGTACCTACAACTTTTTTTTTTTTTTTTTTTTTTTTTTTTTTTTTTTTTTTTTTTTTTTTTTTGAAGTATAAAACTAGAGCTTCTTAGTTACTTGAATCTTTTCAAATTTAAATTTGCAGATTATGACTGACCCAGATGTTCCAGGTCCAAGTGATCCATATCTAAGAGAGCACTTGCACTGGTAAACTTATTTTCTATACCTATTAACCAAGTTTTTCTCTTCTTCTTAATATTTAAATTATGCATGCAATAATACAACTTGGGTGTCCTTAAATCTTCTTTCTTTTATTAAAACCACAATAGTGGTGCCTTAGTGGTAATACTTGGAATATATGAGTGAAAATACTAAGTCTCAAGATCAAATCCTAGAGCAAAAAAATATACACTTTTGTGGCCACGGAGATTTATCGGCAAGGAATCCGTTCTACACGTAAATTGGGGGGGTCACTCTGTGATCAATCGGTTTATAAAACGAGTCAGAAACACAAGTTAATAAAAAATTATGTATTTTCAGTTCATCATACTTTCCTTTTACCATTTATGAATTGTATATTCTTATGATCCTAATCAATTTTTATTTTTTTTTCGTTTCCTTTGGAGTAATACTCAAGTTTGAAAACCTAAGTTACATCTGTTTCGGTGCTCAAGGTTTCATATACAAATGTTTGTTTTCACGTTGCTTTATCTTTCTATCTATCTATCGATCTATCTATACAAATCAAATTCAATGTAATTAATCTTCAACTCGATCCAAATACTTTAAAATAATTAAATACATAGATTAATGAATAAATAAATTGTCTAACTTATCTCTTTAGAGCATAAGTTAATTAGTACTAATTGAATCAAATTTTAACGTATAATAATTAAATTAGAAAAATTTAAAGATAGCCCTTAGACTATCCTTAACAAATTTAAACATGCTTGTATTGTTTGTCCCTTCAAAATAACTATACACTTTCCGCAAATAACTTCTCCAATGTAGTATTAAATTTTGCTAAAACAAATCCTTAAAGATAGCTCTTAAGGCTAAAAATAGAATACTCCTATTAAATTAATTTAACTAAATTATTTAATTATAACAAACAAATAAACTAGACTTATCTTATGTCATTAGAGCTATTTAAGTTATCTAGACGTGACTCATAAATAAAAGATTCTGACAACCCTAAGGTGTATTATTAAGAATTTCGAACACACATTATTTATACGTAAATTCCAAATAACCGTCTCTTTTTAAAAATAACTACCATTAACTAGGGATGGCAATGGTCACCCGATCCGGTGGATATCCACCCGATCCACCCGCTTCGTGATGGATATGGACGAACCTAAATGGATATGGATACAGATATGGATGAACCTAAATGGATATGGATAATTGGATATGGACATGGATGAAAAGTTTCATCCATGGATATATCCATTACCACCCGAAATACATCTACAAGTACATAAATATAAATATAAATATATGCTTACATATTTACTACTACAAGTTCATTTACCGTTAGATTTATATTTTGCTTTCAACCTTATAATGAAATAACTATAATATATTACAATAAAGCACGCACATCTAATAAAATAAACTTACAATTTTCATATTTAATTTTTCATAATCCATGTTTTATAGTAACATTTAACAAATTTTGTTATATCTTCAACAAAGATTACACATTCTTATAGATAGATTTTAAATATGTCATGTTATATTATTTTTGCTAAACTACATTTTTATTTTAATCACATATTAGAAAATATCATAACATTTTTTTAATATCCATTGGGTATCCATTAACCCGCTTAATCCATCGAAAATGGATATGGATGGATGACCTGAAACTAAACGGATATGGATATGGACATGGATGAACAAAAACTAAATGGATATGGATGTGGATACGGCATCACCCGCTCCATATCCGATCCATTGCCATCCCTACCATTAACTCATTGAATATAGCGATTTTATCATATTTATCTCTGCTAAATCTATAATTTATATATTTATTCAATATACAATTTTTCAATGCATAAAGTACAACAATTTTTAATGCATGTTCGAGGATATACGTAATTTATAAGTTCATGCGAGGAATATGAAATTGTCTCCTAAATATACTACTACCATAATTTATTTTTCAAAAGACAGACACTCTAATTAGAAACTTTCTAACAAAAATAGTATTGAATTTTCAAAGATATCAATCATGTGGTAATAGTACGTATTGACCAGCAAAGTGAACCCAATTTTACAACCTGAACAAACAAAGGAAAAAGGTAACTGTGTGTGTGTGTGTGTTTTTTTTTTTTTTTTTTTTTAAGGGGGGTCTACCAGAAAAGTAATATGTCAGGTTGAAGTTGTATACTAGATTTAAACATATAATTTGACCCAAAACCACCAATAGTATTGTGACAGCGTCTTCTCTTTCACAGGATTGTTACAGACATACCAGGGACAACCGACTCCTCATTTGGTACCTTCTTTAATTCTTGATTGATATGCATTATTATTACGGAGTATTTACTTCACTTATTTTTGTTTCATTTTTGGATAAGCATGACTTTTTAACTAGCTTTAAGTTAAATGACGTCATCAGAAGTTAGTATTGTTGATTTAGTTTAATTAATTTAAACCCCAACTAAAAACGTTTATTTTTCTGAACGGTCATTTTTTGGTATCGGTAGATTACTTATTTCAACGACCTTAATCATTTGCACATATCACATACGTTCATGGTACCCTGAAACACATCCATTCGGGCAGTGTTCCTAGGTAGAAGTCTGTAAACGAATCCGGTAAAACCTCTCTATAGAGCCAATATATACCACCATTATTTGTGTTGAATCGTTTTAAAAAAAATCATGTCATCGAACTCATGATCTCTCCCTATCCCATGTCACAAAGTATATGAGGGAAACTGTTGAGCTATGTCCGCAAGTTCAACTAGAAATGTTTATTACTCCGTGTATACGGAGTATATTAGCTATATAATTAAACGAGGGTTGAGTATGTTTGGTTACATGCATAGGTGTTTTTAGTTTCTAAAAAAGATGGTATGATAAAAGCATAAGTTTTTAACTAAATACTTGGAAATTGTACTTTTTTTAACTAAATACTTGAAATTATGACATCATAGTTTTAAGTTTGATTGCTCTCGAGGAGATTTTCGATCAATCAAGAGGTTGACGTTTAAGCTTCAGTTGTGACGGTGAACGGACAAATATCTTGACTTTGTGTGTTAGATAGGTTTGAGTTTTTAAAAAACATTGCTAGCTAAGTTGTGTTCACATTTCGTAACCTCACAACCGGAGTACTTTTGTTAAAAAAGAATGCATTCATCTTAAACGAGTTATTTTGTGACTGTTTTCAACTTATTTTTCTTGTGACACCAAAATATGCTCTAGGCTATTCCTCTTGGAATGGTTGTGAATTTCATGAATGCATATTGATATTAGTGCAACAAAAAGTTGATTTTATTAGAGGTTTATATATATGTGATACTAAAGATGAATTTATTTTCTAATAATACATTCAATTAGCGCACATGCAACAAAATGTTGATAGGATCGATTAGAGCCCAACAGCACCAAATATATATACAAGTCATAAGCTCCTTAAGTAGTCTAAAATCAATTGGGATTAGACGGAGACCCATAAACGTTTCTGTTGATTTTGACATTTATATGACCCGATTAATATGGGA
Organism: Rutidosis leptorrhynchoides; assembly: GCF_046630445.1. Taxonomy (NCBI): domain Eukaryota; kingdom Viridiplantae; phylum Streptophyta; class Magnoliopsida; order Asterales; family Asteraceae; genus Rutidosis; species Rutidosis leptorrhynchoides. Next base: position 78,589,523 of record NC_092340.1, on the reverse strand, counting down.
TTCAGTATTGTACCCGATGTAACTCATGCTTCTCATTCTTTAACTGAAGTTATGAAGTTATGTTAACTTAACCATCATTTATACTGTAGTAATTTACAACACGTGCATTATATATGCACTTCAAACTATACAGTATACAACTATTGAAGCATCTCATGAGCAGATCAGCAGGTAGTCAGTATATTAAAGTCAAGACAGTTGACAACTGACTAAAAAATGGTTTATTCATGTAAAACATTTTTTACTATAGGTGTTCGTATACCAGTAAGATTATCCATACACCACCAAACGTGCATTAAATGTAGTACTGTACAATCTTGTAAAACAGTTTTGGTGGTATATGGCTAATTATTAACGGTGTACGAATCATCTCCTTTTACTATTAATGTTTTTGAACAAGACTGAAACTGTTTTATCACGTTTTTAGCTGGTCGGAGAAAGGGTCGAAAACGTTCACAACATCAACCGACTAAATAGACCACATAAAATTAAGTAAAAGTACTTATTCATTTATTATTGGTAGCCTGAATATGAAAACTTTTTTTCGTTTAATTTTTTTTTTTAAATATTTTTGAATAGGAAAAGAAGTGGTGAGCTATGAAATACCAAGGCCAAACATAGGAATTCATAGGTTTGTTTTTCTTCTTTTTAAACAAAGAGGAAGGCAAACTGTTGCATGCCCAACTTCAAGGCATAATTTCAACACTCGAAGTTTTGCTCATGAAAATAACTTGGGGTCCCCTGTTGCGGCTGTCTTCTTCAATTGCCAAAGGGAAACTGCTGCCAGAAGACGTTAATTATGTATGACGACGTTATTGTTAACTATGTATGTAACATAATAAAAAATGGAAACGGAAAAGGAAGAAAAAGATGATGATTTATAAGTTAACGTTATTAATGTGGCTGTTAATGTATGATTATCCTTAGTGTGTAACTCTATTATGTGTATGTCAAGGAGTGATTTAGAATAAGTGGTGTGAAATGTGATCGAGCCTGCTTGTATTGTATGTTACTGATTTGCTTAATGTATAATTATGTGCTACTTAATGTATAATAATGTGCTACTTTAATTTACTTATCTTCTTGATTAAGCGTTTAGTAACTGTTTTTCACGGTTACACTGGATATTTCTATTAATCTTCAATTCAATAAATTCTAAATTATTACTCACTTGCATAAATTGAATTCTAAGCAAGATTTAAAACTCATGAAAATTTGATTCTACCATTTTCATAGCGTCTCAATTTTATTTTTAATTTTATTTTAAAAACATTTCTTATCTATTGACCGGTGGTCCACTCGGAAGCAATCTCTTTATCCGACGAATAGAGAGAGGGATGAATTTCTATACTTATGAGAGTGATTCACTCTCGGTGGAGAAATAACATGTTTTTACTCTCGAATTAGGGAAAGATTGTTTACATCTCACCTTCCACATACACTACTCATGTGGCATTGAGTTTTGTTGTTGTTTTTGTTGTTGCACCTCACTTTGTAAAAAAGACTATTAATATCTTTAAACTCTTCAATTGACGCTCAGTTTGGAGAGAAAAAATTTACAAATTACAATAGCTTAATAAGTCATATATGCCAACGGATATTACATTTTCCTCTACTATATTATTGATCACACAAGTTATTTTAAATCGTGAATCATTAATGTTAAGAAAAAAAGTTTAATACTTGAAAATCTAACCATAAGGTGACTCAACTGATCAAAGATCGAGGTTCATCCACAAAGTTAGGAAAAGTCTGAAAGGTAAGAATTCTATCTGAATTCGTGTTTAGACCTTGAATCGTGATATATCAGTATATGTATTTAAGTGTATAAGTACTCTATGTATATGTTGTATATAGATGAAGATGATGATGAATCTAGATGTGACAGACTGACAGTAGCAAATCTTCAATTATTCGTTACAATTCATGTTGTTACAATTGATTTCGGAATTGAGAGAGAATTGGCGAGTGTGTGAAGGTGATAATGTAAGTGTGAGAATGATTTAATGGTAGAGGCTTACATCTTAAGCTAAACTTAAGAGTATTTATACTCTCTAAATTACATTACAAATTATCCTATATTCTAAATCACGTATTTACTTATCCAAATCTCATTCATTTAAATGGACATTTCATCTAAAAATGGTCCTAACAAAGTCTTATCTAATCTTGTTATGTGCAAACACTTTGATGTGGCCACACCAACTTTCTGAAAATGAAAGTTAATTATAAGTTTAATTAAATTTTGTGCTACTTATACAAAAGTTGATAGCACAGGGACTAAAGTTGACAATCTGACAACTAGTTCCAACTAACCTGAAACTTATTTTCCCGCTTATTTTTTCATTCAAATGTAATAGTTGTGATAGGCGGTTGATTATGTTAATAGCTCAAATTGAGACCATATAAACAGTTGTAACAGTGTTAATTGTAATTGAATGAAATCAATTACACACAGAGCTTAGGAACACACAAACCCTAGAATCCTAGTTTCACTAAATTCGTCATTGATTCATCTGAAAGCTGTAAATTGATAGTGTTATCACGATCGTTATCAACGATTAAAGGTTAATCAATCACGAAGAAATGGCAATTCCTGAAAATCTGCAAAACACCATTAATGATCCTCTTTACCCGGCGAGCTCCAATCATCTTGGTATAACGATAACTGCAACTCCGTTCAATGGCAGTAACTTTCTCAGATAGAGTCGAACAGTTAAAATGGCTCTAGGAGCTAAGCTCGAGCTAGGGTTCATTGATGGAAGCTTGATCAAACCTGTTGTTACAGATGAAGACTATCAAAAATGGACAAGATGTGACTATATGGTTACATGTTGGATACTGAATTCAATGATATCTGAATTAATCTTTCTTGTATGCTACTGGTACAAGTGGTTTATGGAAAGAACTCAGTGAAAGGTATGGTCAAACTAATGGGCCATTGATTTATAAAATTGAAAGAGAGTTAAGCAAGGTTAATCAAGGTAGCTTGACTGTGGCTGCTAATTACAACAAGTTAAAAAGGTTTTGGTATGAACTTCAAAGCTTGAATGGCATTCCTACTTGTAGCTGTGGAAGATTAAGAGAATGCACTTGTGGTATAGCAGAAAAGTTCTTGGAAATTGATAGCAGGTCAAAACTCATGCAGTTCTTGATGAGGTTGAATGATGAATTTGAGTCTGTTAGGAGTCAAATCCTGTCAGTGGATCCATTGCCTACCATCAATAAGGCTTATTACATTGTGCAACAAGTTGAGAAACAGAAGCAGGTTACTCAACATGATCCAAATCAACTGCATTTTTTGCTAATCATAACAAAGGTTCTGGTGGCTTTAAGATGTTTGTCAAAGAAAATAAAGAAGATAAAAGTGCACTTTTTGCAATATGGAAGGTCACACTGCTGATGATTGTTTTGAAAGGGTAGGGTATCCAGATTGGTACAAAGGAAAGAAAGCAAAGAAACATGTGAAATTGGATGCTCAAGTTGGTACTGATTTTGATGCATATATGAACAGGGATACACCTTTTAATATGGTGAATGAAAATGAGGTTCACTGTGAAAGGGTTGATTTAGATCAAAGGTTGGTTAATGATGTTTGTCAAGAAATGATGAAAATGTTCAAAGGCAAAGGTGAAGCAGACGGGGCTACTACTTCTAAACCCTATGCAGGTATATCATTCCACTCTTCAGTTAAAACCTTGACTGATAGATATAGTGGTTATGATTACATGAGTGATTGGATTGTGGATACTAGTGCATCTGATCACATGTCACACAATGTTCATTTATTTCAGTCTACTAAAAGGGTAGCCAAACCTATTATAGTCAAATTACTAGATTGTAACAGTAAATGGGTCAACAAAATAGGCAGTATTCTAATCACACCTAATCTTATCCTCACAGAAGTTTTCTATATTCCTGAATTTCACAGAAACCTATTGTTTGTAAGAAAATTACTAAAGTCAAAATTCCTCATTGCCATATTTTTTCCTACTTGGTTTCTTTTCTAGGACCCTTCAATTAAACAAGTGATTGTTGCTGGAGAAGGGTTCAACAATCTGTACATCCGTAGACATTCAACAACTGTTCCTACTAAAAAATTTCTTGATTTGACATGTTTTGTAAATAGTATTGTAATCAATAAGTCACTGAATATCCGTGTTGACACTTTCCATTCAAGATTAGGTCATTCTTCAATGTCTAAACTCATTCATGTACAAAGTTGTGGAAAAACAAATGGTTGTTCTCTTCTCTGTGACACTTGTCTTTTAGCTAAATCTCACAGTGTGCCTTTTCCATTAAGTCCAAATAGAGCAAAATTACCTTCGAGTTGATTCATGTTGACTTATGGGGTCCTTATAAAACTCCAGCTCTAAATGGTGCACCTTATTTTCTCACTAATGTAGATGATCACACTAGATGTACTTGGACTCATTTGTTGCATACAAAAGATACTGTTTGTATGATTTTTCACACTTTTTCAAATATATTCATACCCATTTTGACACCAAATCAAAGTATGTAAGGTCTGACAATGGTACTGAAATAATTAACAAGACATGTGTGGATTTGTTTAAATCAAATGGTATTATTCATCAAAGGTCAATTGAATGGTATATACTCCTCAACAAAATGGCAGAATTGAGAGAAAAATACACATTTATTAGATACAACAAGAGCATTAAAGATTCATGCTAATTTGCCTAATAGATTTTGGGGTGATTGTATTCTTAGTGCTACTTATCTCATAAACAAAATGCCAATGAAGATTTTGGGCTGGAAATCACCATATGAAATATTACATAAAAGGACACCAAGTTATGATCATTTAAGAACAATAGTCTGCTTGTGTTATGCTAATGTACCAAAACCATTACAAGACAAATTTGAGTAAAAGGGTATTAGGTGTGTGCTTATTGGTTATCCTCCAGATCAAAAGGGTTACAAGTTGTATGATTTACATAATCATCAAGTTTTCTGTAGCAGAGATGTTATTTTTAAGCAAGACATTTTTCCTTTCAAAGATTAAAAGTCAAACGTTGACTCTACAAACCCTAATCTGCCAATGCATACTTTTACTGAAGATGAGGAGCCAACTTTAAACCCTACCACAAGTGTGGTGACTAACACAGAAGATGAATTAATTAAACTCATTATACCACAGATTATCGAACAAGGTGTACCATTGAGAAGATCAACTAGAGCTCACAGGCCATCCATATGGTTAAAGGATTTTGTTCACCCAAATGGAAGTACTAATTCAGTTTATCCCAATACACCACATCCTTTGTTTCATCACACTCAGTTTCAAGAATATCCAGAAGATTATGTCATCTCTTTATTCCATGTGTTAACAACACATGAACCTGATTCATATGCACAACCAGTTGGGCATCCTGGTTGGGAAGAAGCAATGAACAAAGAATTAAAGGCTCTAGAAAAAAAAATGAAACTTGGGAATTGACTGAACTGCCTTCAACACATAAAGCTATCACTTCTAAATGGGTCTATTATCAAACCCCCAATTAGGGCCTGGGTGAATGTGACATTAATATCAAATAAACTGATATTACTCAAATTAGACATATCTTTAGTCGCAATATCAAGTTCTATCGTTGTTTATTTCGTGTGTAAACATAGTATTTTCGTTTGTATTCCATTTTATTGTAAAATAGTTAGAATCATTGTGTAATTGAAGAAATATGGAAGATTTTGGATGATACTACTCAGAGATCGAAAACAAGTCAAAAAGTCAATGAATAGTAGAGTGCGCCAAGGAGTGCGCCACGGGTGTGCGCTCAGCTCGCTCGTCCAAATTTTGATCAGAGAATTCTGGGATCGAAAACAAGTCAAAAAGTATGAATAGTAGAGTGCGCCAAGGAGTGCGCTCAACGCACTTTCTCCGCGCACTCTGACATGTAAAGCAGATCTGAACTTGCAACTCGAGCTGTAAAGTGGAATTGTGGTAAGTGAACAGTGCGCGCCGCGCACGTGCTTTTGTGCGCTCGGCGCACCCTACTTTCCAGCTGCTGTTCAGCCTTTTTAAACCCCTTTCCAGCTTCATTCTTGAGACACCACTACACAGTCATTTTCAGAGGCAGAGGTTACGATTCTATGTGATCCTTGGAGTAATCCAGGATCACCTAATCCATCATTTCAATCCGGAATCAAGAATCATCAGGATCATCATCTAAGATTGCTTCAAGAGGTCGATTCTTGTTTGTTCAATGAATTCTATCTTTGTTTCCAGTTTGTTATTGTCTTTAATTATGATTGTTAGCTAGTTCTTTTTATGCTTGTCTAGATAAATAACCGAGATGTTGATTGTTTACTTTTGTTGATTGATTGTTCTTATGAATGATAGTTTGATGTTTGAATAAAAGAGCCATTCTTGTTAAGTTTAATCTTTTCGATTCAATTAGTTAGTATACTTATTCAACTAAGAAACATCATCTTGTTGATTTAGTATATCGGTTTACACCTAGTGACAAGTGTTTGCCCGTCTTTGACCAAAAGGGGTAAGTTGCGTTCAAACGGTTAATCTCTATAGGAATGTAAGAACGACTCTTGTAGATACTTTCAGATAGCTTAATTGATATGTGTAGTTGTCTAGGAGAACGATCAATTCCCTAGAATATGTTATACATATTTTCACTACTCAATTCCATAAAGCTAATAGGTGTTAGATGTCATAACCCGACCTTAACCATAAGGACGAATACAATAACATATGATTTCATCGCGAGGTATTGACCTCTATATGCGACATTTTTCAAAAACTGCATTCGTTTTTACAATACAAACCATAGCTTTTATTACAAATACAAGGTTTAAACAACTTAATAATGATTATCGTTTAGCGATAATCTTAGACTTACAAACTTTACATGTGATAATAACAATACGACTTCCAACATATTTTACATTATAAATCCTCCGATATGCAGTTTTATTTTTGACACAAATATGCATACTCAAGATCTTGCTTAAATTCAACATGTTGCAGTGGAAGCTTTTAGTTATCACCTGAGAATAAACATGCTTAAAACGTCAACATAAAGTTGGTGAGATATAGGTTTAATGCCGGCAGCGTTATAAATATAGACCACAAGATTTCATATATAAACGTTTTAATAAAAATATTCTAAGTTGTTGAGCACTTGATAACCATACTTAACATTTAATCAACGTCGTATATTCCCTTTATTATGAAATCTTACTACATCGTACCAAGTGTAGTCACCGAAACGAAGTACTGTGCAACCGTTGAATACTGGTCGTCCAGTCCGGTTGGGGTTGTCAGGCCCGATAGATCTATCAACAGGATTCGCGTTTACAATACCGCATGTAAATAATAGTTACCAAGTTACAGGGAAGTATGCCAGCGGTACAACTCAACGTAGAATATATATTTTTAATCACTTGTGTCCATAACGTAAATCATAAAATGCATGTATTCTCATCCCGAAATATTTAGAGTTTAAAAGTGAGACTATATACTCACGTTTTGCCTTGAAGGTAGTAAACACGACTTGGTCTCCGATTGATATCACAAACCTAACCATATATATAATATATCAACATATTTTCTTTTCAAGTAATCGTTACATATATATATATATATATATATATATATATATATATATATATATATATATATATATATATATATATATATATATATATATATATATATATATATATACTTTTAATACTTTTAATATTTTCCTAGTCCATAGTTAGCAGTCCGATGTTAGTGGTCAACAATTAGTTGCTTAAATAAAATAAATAAAGACCCCATCGTATTCGTATTGATCAGAATTAATCTCGACCCATGGTACCATGTTGTCAAGTGACGTGTTGCGTACATAAAGTACCGTGTTGTCAAATGACGTGTTGCGTACAATCATGAGGTCTTATGATTAATCTTCTCGTGTTGTTTACGGGTGGTCCTGAAATATATAAAATCAAATCTTAAGTAAATATATATGAAATATCATATTAATTAGAAAATATATGATTAATTTAATTTTTCTCCCAACATTTTCGTAGCTAAACTAGCTTCGGATACCCGATCTTGTTTTAGTCGTAGTTTCCTCATTACAATTCCGTTTTTGTTGGTTCAACTTGCCACTTCCTTGGATCGAATCAAATTTTAAGAATATGAACTGAAAATACCTTAGGTTGTATTCGAAATCACAGGTTATAGGTCAAACTTTGGTGAAACTTATGAAAATGATCATTTTCCATCATAAAAACAACATTTAATGATCATTTTTCTAAAAATACTTACACACCAGTTACACACCAGTTGCAAATCATCGAAAAGTTGTCAGTTACACACCAGTTGCAAACTTTGGTGTAACTGGTGTGTAATTGGTGTGTAACTGATTTGGTGAAAATGATCATTAACCTATCCGATGATGAAAACGACACCTTTGGGGAAGACTCACAAGTTCCGGATGAATCAATTGAAGAGGAACCGGAAAGTGATCCTGAGGAGGAAGAAATACAGGAAATTACAAAAGACAAGTTCGAACGAGGAAAGAAACGAAAAGCTACTGAAATGGAAAATCCAAATCCCGAGTCTAGAGAGGATGTTGTGGCACCAACTCCACCGGATACTTCCACACTTATTCCCGCTATTCCTATTAGTTCTATCCCGACATCCAGTTCTTCGGTTCCACAGCCAAAATGCAGGGAGACAACCAGGATAACCTTTAAGCGATTTCTTTAAACACAAATGCTTTGGGTTAAATGATGCGCTGTTGTTTTAAACCATGGGATCATATAATGTTTTGTATAATATTACTAGTGTGGTTTGCTTAATGTTTAATGTAAGATAAGCATATGTAAAATAGTGAAGTGTGAAATGCAATAATTTTCCATGGTTGAGTATTATTTGGGTGATAGTAATTGATTTTCGTACTAAGCTATTAAGTATGAACTTTAACGGGTAGGTACTACCCTAGGTATAATTATAAAATGCTAATAAGAAGAAAAGGCTTTTATAATAATAACTGGTTCATATTATTAATAAGCTACGATGTACTGTAAATACATACTACATCTATAATATTCCATGTGAATAATTATTTTTTTTCCATTTTTATTGAAGATTATGGCGCGATTGAACCGAATGACGGAACAAGAAATCCAGGAACTCATCAATCAGTGAGTGAATGACAGAATGTTATGGGTCGAGGCTGCAAGAGGTGCTGCAGCTAACCCAAATCCTCGTGTGGGATGCATTTACAAAACTTTTCAAGGTTGCAAGCCCTCATCATTCAGTGGAACAGAAGGACCGGTCGGTTTAACCCGGTGGATCGAAAAGATTGAGTCTGTGTTTAAAATCAGTGGTTGTATTGAGAAGGACATGACCAAGTATGCATCGTGCACCTTACAAGATAGTGCACTCACATGGTGGAAAAACTATGTGAAGGCCGTAGGAGGATATGTAGCTTATGATACTCCCTGGGAAGAATTCAAAACAATGCTAATCAATGAGTATTGTCCAAGGAACGAGGTTAGGAAGTTGGAAGCTGAATTACGAAGCCTGAAAGTTATTGGTACTGAACTCACCAACTACAATCAGCGATTCATGGAATTAGCTTTGCTATGTCCCGAATTAGTACCAACCGAAGAACGGAAGATTGAACTGTACAAAGACGGTTTGCCTAAAAAGGTCAAGGCAAATGTTACAGCATCCAAACCCAAGACTATTCATGAAGCTATCACCATGGCGAATGAGTTGATGGACCAGATTATTCTAGATAAGAACACCGATGTCAAGACATCGGGAAACAAAAGAAAGTGGGAAGGTAATCATCAACAATCCAACAAGAAACAAGAAACTACGCAAGGTGCGGGTAGCGGTTCGAACTCAGGTTACAAGGGACGAAATCCTTTATGTAACAGATGCCACAAACATCACTCTGGTTATTGTAATGTGGTGTGCAACAATTGTAATCGAAAAGGTCATCTTGCTGAAGATTGTAGGGTTCCCGCTACAAATACAAACGGTACCAAGACTCCTGCCACCAATGCTAATAGAACTGCCTTGGCCACTGTTACTTGTTATGGGTGTGGGAAACAGGGTCATTATAAGAGTCAGTGCCCGAATCCAGAGAAGAATAACGGATCTGCACTTGGAAGAGCATTTGTTATTAATGCTAGAGAGGCGTGCGAAGACCCGGAGCTTGTTACGGGTACGTTTACCATTAATAACTTATCCGCATCTATTATATTTGATACTGGTGCCGATAGAAGTTACGTGAGTAGAGACTTTTACACTAAATTGAATTGTTCATCATTACCTCTAGATGCTAAGTACATGATTGAGTTAGCTAATGGTAAACTAATTAAAGCCGATAAAATTTGCCGTGATTGTAAAATAAATTTAGCCGGAGAAATATTTAAGATGGATTTGATACCCGTAGAATTAGGAAGTTTTGATGTAATAGTCGGCATGGACTGGATGTCCAAAATAGGAGCTAAAGTTGTGTGTGCCAAGAAGGCAATTCGCATTCCTCGTAAGGATAAAACGCCAGTAATGATTTATGGAGAGAAGGGTAACTCAAAGCTAAAACTCATTAGTTGTTTGAAAGCTCAAAAGTGCTTGAAGAAAGGGTGCTATGCTATCTTAGCATATGTTAATAAAGTTGAAACGAAGGAAAAAGTGAAGAGCATCAACGACGTGCCTGTGGCAAGAGATTTTCCTGAAGTATTTCCGGAAGAGTTACCAGGATTACCTCCATTTAGATATGTAGAATTTCAAATAGATCTAGTACCGGGAGCTGCACCAGTGGCTCGTGCTCCATATAGACTTGCACCATCTGAGATGAAAGAGTTACAAAGCCAGTTACAAGAATTACTGGACCGTGGTTTCATACGACCAAGTACTTCACCGTGGGGAGCTCCGATTTTATTCGTCAAGAAGAAAGATGGATCTTTCCGAATATGTATAGATTATCGTGAATTAAATAAGTTAACTATCAAGAATCGGTATCCACTACCGAGAATTGATGACTTATTTGATCAATTGCAAGGATCATGTGTTTACTCGAAAATCGACCTAAGGTCGGGCTATCATCAACTACGCGTCAAAGAAGATGATATTCCGAAAACTGCTTTTCGGACACGCTACTGTCATTATGAATTTTTGGTCATGTCGTTTGGATTAACGAATGCGCCAGCTGCATTCATGGACCTCATGAATCGAGTTTGTAGTCCGTATTTAGATAAGTTTGTTATCGTTTTCATTGACGATATTCTTATCTATTCCAAGAGTGAGCAAGAGCATGAGCAGCATTTAAGGATGGTATTAGAATTGTTAAGAAAAGAACATTTATACGCCAAATTTTCTAAGTGTGCATTTTGGTTGAAAGAAGTGCAATTTCTTGGCCACGTTGTTAGTAGCAAAGGAATTCAGGTTGATCCAACTAAAATTGAGGCCATTGAAAAATGGGAGACTCCTAAGACACCAACGCAGATACGCCAATTTTTGGGTTTAGCTGGTTATTATAGAAGGTTTATTCAAGATTTTTCCCGAATAGCTAAACCATTAACAGCGTTAACACAAAAAGGGAAGAAGTACGAATGGACTTCTGAGCAGGAGAGTGCATTTCAATTACTGAAGAAGAGTTGACTACAGCACCTATTTTATCGTTACCTGAAGGGAACGATGATTTTGAGATATATTGTGACGCTTCGCGACAAGGTTTTGGTTGCGTCCTTATGCAACGGAAGAAAGTTATTGCATACGCATCTCGTCAATTGAAGATTCACGAGCGGAATTACACGACACATGATCTAGAACTGGGAGCAGTAGTGTTTGCATTGAAGATATGGAGACACTACTTATATGGGGTTAAATGCACTGTGTTTACCGATCATAAAAGCCTTCAACATATCTTCGATCAGAAACAGCTGAACATGAGGCAACGTAGGTGGGTTGAGCTGATAAACGACTATGATTGTGAGATTCGCTATCATCCCGGGAAAGCGAATGTAGTGGCCGACGCTCTAAGCAGAAAGGAACGGGAACCAATTCGAGTACGAGCGATGAACATAAAAATTCGCATGAATCTCAACTCACAAATCAAAGAGGCTCAACGAGAAGCTCTTACTAAAGAAAACATAGGAAATGAAATAATGAAGAAGTATGGGAAACAACTTGTTATACGGGAAGACGGAATTCGATATTTTGCAAACCGTATTTGGATACCAAAGTTGGGTGGATTAAGGAAGTTGATATTGAACGAGGCACATAAGACAAGATACTCGATACATCCTGGAGTTGGAAAGATGTATCAAGATCTTAAGACGCATTATTGGTGGCCTAATTTAAAGACAGATGTTGCAACATATGTTGGGGAATGTTTAACTTGTTCCAAAGTCAAAGCAGAACACCAGAAGCCGTCAGGGTTACTTCAACAACCAGAAATCCCAGAATGGAAATGGGACGGTATTACCATAGATTTCATCACAAAGTTACCTAAGACTGCCTGGGGTTATGACACCATTTGGGTAATAGTTGATCGTCTCACCAAATCTGCACATTTATTGCCTATAAAGGAAACAGATAGAATGGAGAAACTATTACGATTATACATAAAGGAAATTATTTCAAGGCATGGAATACATATTTCCATTATATCCGATCGTGATAGTAGATTTACATCAAAGTTTTGGCAATCACTACAGGAGGCCCTGGGAACTCGTTTGGATATGAGCACCGCATATCATCCACAAACTGACGGGCAGAGTGAAAGAACAATTCAGACTCTTGAAGACATGCTCAGGGCATGTGTGATTGATTTTGGAAACGGATGGGATAAGTATCTACCATTAGCAGAATTCTTGTATAATAACAGTTATCATGCGAGCATTAAAGCTGCACCATTTGAAGCACTGTATGGAAGAAAGTGTAGATCCCCTATCTGTTGGAATGAAGTAGGAGATCGAAAATTAACTGGTCCCGAGATCATACGCGAAATGACTGAGAAGATAGTACAAATCAAGGAGAGATTGAAAACAGCCCGTAGTCGCCAAAAGAGCTAAGCCGATGTCCGAAGGAAACCATTAGAGTTTCAGATCGGTGACATGGTTATGCTAAAGGTGTCACCTTGGAAAGGTGTAATACGTTTCGGTAAAAGGGGTAAACTGAACCCATGGTATGTAGGCCCGTTCAAGATCATCGAACGCATTGGACCGGTAGCTTATCGACTCGAGTTACCGCAACAACTCGCCGGAGTACATAATACATTTCACGTATCAAACCTTAAGAAATGTCTTGCAAAGGAAGATCTCACCATTCCTCTTGAAGAATTCCAAGTCGACGAGAAACTACAATTCATAGAAGAACCAGTCGAAATCATGGACCGTGAAGTTAAACAACTCAAGCAGAGCAACATACCGATCGTTAAGGTTCGTTGGAATGCTCGAAGGGGTCCCGAGTTTACTTGGGAACGAGAGGATCAGATAAAACAAAAGTACCCACATTTGTTTCCCGAGAACGCAAAATAGGTACAACTTTAAAATTTCGGGTCGAAATTTATTTAACGGGTAGGTACTGTAACGACCCGGATTTTTCCGATCGTTTTACACTTATAAGATTAATATTTACATAAATTAAACCTTACCAACATGATATGCAATCTAAATTGTTGAGACTTATGTTTTTGAAAAGAGTTTTACACAACGTTTGACCGTCCAATTTGACCGATGATATCACGAACTATATAACATACGATAATTATACGTTTGTGTATATATATGTATTTTAATATATTTAACATGATCTAAGAATGTTTTAACATCTCATTGTGTACTAATAACAATGAGTTATAAGTATATTTTGAGACTACTAACTTAACTTTTCAAAACGATAACTATATGTGACGTTCTTCGACTTAAATACTTAAAACTTATAATGCTTATATATGTATCGTATAGATATGTATTTTATCACTTTTAAAGGATTTATATACATAAAACAATATAAGTATATTTACAAAATATAGCTATATTTGAATCCTCGTTCCGTTTTCTCAAGATTTTTATACGTATATCTAGGGTATATGTACCCGTATCATACCCAGCTTCTATACGTATTTACTATTGGTATATACACATCACAATCACTTTATTAGCAGCCATGAGTCAGCCAATTTTGGATCTTAGCATGCATGATTAATCAATTTGGCATATTACAAGACTTTTGTACAATATTACAAATTTATACATCATTTCACCACCATTTATACTCCATTTCAGTTTCATTTTTACTACACATTTTCTCTAACCAAAAACAAACTCTTAGGGACCTTAAGTGTTCTTTACAATCTCAGCAAATAACCATGAAGATCTAGCTTCAAAAACAACCCTTAATCATCATAATAAAATCCATTCAAGAACACTTCAAAAATCCTTTCAAGTAAACAAGTTTACTTCCAACCTTTCAATCCAACTCCACCACTCTTTTGATTCTAGGATTTTTCTCATCTCTTACAGTAACTTTGTCCAAGTAACTTGAGGTAGTAACCTTATTCATAATCTTATTCAATTCATATTCATATAGCTATCTTATTTTGTGTTGTAAAATTTTAACAACAAGAACATAGTTTGAATGATTTCAAACTTGTTTGCAAACTAAATAGATCCTTCTAACTTAACTTTTAAAACACTTCAAGACCTGTAATATATCATAATTATATGCTAACTTAACAAGATATAACTTGGTTTTACAAAGAACATCTTAAAAACTGAATCTACGTCGTCGGAGTGCAATCGGGGACTGTTTTGGGTTGGATAAATAAAAACTATCTTGAACTTTGAATTGGAAGTTCATGTTCTGGAAAAATGATATTTCTTATGAATATGTTAACACATAAAAATTTCATGGTTTAACTCAAAGTGTAAGTATTTTTAGAAAAATGATCATTAAATGTTGTTTTTATGATGGAAAATGATCACTTTCATAAGTTTCACCAAAGTTTGACCTATAACCTGTGATTTCGAATACAACCTAAGGTATTTTCAGTTCATATTCTTAAAATTTGATTCGATCCAAGGAAGTGACAAGTTGAACCAACAAAAACGGAATTGTAATGAGGAAACTACGACTAAAACAAGATCGGGTATCCGAAGCTAGTTTAGCTACGAAAATATTTGGAGAAAAATTAAATTAATCATATATTTTCTAATTAATATGATATTTCATATATATTTACTTATGATTTGATTTTATATATTTCAGGACCACCCGTAAACAACACGAGAAGATTAATCATAAGACCTCATGATTGTACGCAACACGTCATTTGACAACACGGTACTTTATGTACGCAACACGTCACTTGACAACATGGTACCATGGGTCGAGATTAATTCTGATCAATACGAATACGATGGGGTCTTTATTTATTTTATTTAAGAAACTAATTGTGGACCACTAACATCGGACTGCTAACTACGGACTAGGAAAATATTAAAAGTATTAAAAGTATATATATATATATATGTAACGATTACTTGAAAAGAAAATATGTTGATATATTATATATATGGTTAGGTTTGTGATATCAATCGGAGACCAAGTCGTGTTTACTACCTTCAAGGCAAAACGTGAGTATATAGTCTCACTTTTAAACTCTAAATATTTCGGGATGAGAATACATGCATTTTATGATTTAAGTTATGGACACAAGTGATTAAAAATATATATTCTACGTTGAGTTGTACCACTGACATACTTCCCTGTAACTTGGTAACTATTATTTACATGCGGTATTGTAAACGCGAATCCTGTTGATAGATCTATCGGGCCTGACAACCCCAACCAGACTGGACGACCAGTATTCAACGGTTGCACAGTACTTCATTTCGGTGACTACACTTGGTACGATGTAGTAAGATTTCATAATAAAGGGAATATGCGACGTTGATTAAATGTTAAGTATGGTTATCAAGTGCTCAACAACTTAGAATATTTTTATTAAAACGTTTATATATGAAATCTTGTGGTCTATATTTATAACGCTGCCGGCATTAAACCTATATCTCACCAACTTTATGTTGACATTTTAAGCATGTTTATTCTCAGGTGATAACTAAAAGCTTCCGCTGCAACATGTTGAATTTAAGCAAGATCTTGAGTATGCATATTTGTGTCAAAAATAAAACTGCATATCGGAGGATTTGTAATGTAAAATATGTTGGAAGTCGTATTGTTATTATCACATGTAAAGTTTGTAAGTATAAGATTATCGCTAAACGATAATCATTATTAAGTTGTTTAAACCTTGTATTTGTAATAAAAGCTATGGTTTGTATTGTAAAAACGAATGCAGTTTTTGAAAAATGTCGCATATAGATGTCAATACCTCGCGATGAAATCATATGTTATTGTATTCGTCCTTATGGTTAAGGTCGGGTTATGACATTAGAAATTTTCCTTATCTAGTGACGTTTATAGGGATCCTATTACTACACTTAATTGATTACTTGGGTTGGGTGAATTGAGCATTTAACCGGACCAAGGGAATGAACTAAGCTAAACCATTAGTTGACATAGGAGTGGATCATGATCAACACATCATTGGCATGATCATCATTCAAGTCTTTAGGCTAGTTGAATTAATTGATTACAAATACGAGGTCTTAGATGACAAGAACATCACTTGCGTCGTGTAATCCCGTTTGAGTGTTTGCACAAGACTACTCTTGGTAAACCAATTAATTAGTTCTCGTACGTAGTCAATCAATCCAGTCTTAATCCTAAAACAACAATCAACATTCGAGGTTAAAAAGTCTAGACGAGCATATTTGTTTAATTTGATATAAAAACTATCTTTTCATTTTTTATAAATCTAAAATACCAAAAATATTGTCCTTTAAACTTATTCCTTTATTGATTTGTCCATCGTTAAACGGCAACCTAATATCTTGTATTTGTTTGATTTCATTTTATCTAGTTAAAACTCAATTTAGTTTATACAATCTTAACTTGCACATATAACTGTCCTTGGAACGATACACGGATTTTACCATTATCTATACTACTACATGATCGGGTACACTGCCCGTTAGTGTGTGTAATCTTTAAAACTGGTATTTTCCATACAACAATTCATACACCATGTTTCACACATCAAGTTTTTGGCGCCGCTGCCGGGGACAGTTGTGTCAAGATAAGAATTGTTTACTAAGTTGTGATTATTTTATTATTTTATTATTATGATTATTATTTTTTCTGTTTAGTGTCGGTGCTTTTATTCTTTTCTAGTTTTTGTCAGTTGCAGGATGATGCTTAATTACTTGATTAGCAAATTAGAGGATGAAACTAACGAGCTTGTTAGAAGAGATGAAGAACATGGCCTCTCAAACAGATTAGAAGATATGATGAATGAGCTTATTGCCTCTCAAATAGAACTTATTGCCGCTCAAACACAAAGTAGTGAGAGGTATGCACAAATGTTTGGAGATCAAGAAATCTTCTTTCAGAACATAGGGAAACAAATAAGCAACATATCACAGATGATGGTTTACCTTCCGAGTGGGCAAGAGTGTGCTGATATTGGAGATGAGTCAATAATAAATGAAGTTGATCATGAGCCAATCCCAATAGACACACTTTCTGAGTTAATGATGGAATTCCCAGAATTGCATGATTTGCATTCCCGTTCGTTTGTTGATGAAGAAGAGGTTGCTATGATTGATGAAAAAGCATTGTTAACCGTTTTCATGGCTAATGGCTATGAGCCTACAACTAAAGAATTAAAGGAATTGAAGCTGGAAATTGAGCTCCGCTCTATAGTTGAGATTCACAGCAGGTCCACGCTTATTCCAGAGGATGTCAATTTGGGGAAGACAATCTTTAAAGACCCATTTGACCAAGATCCACCAATAAGAATAAAAGTTTTACCGAAATCCGCACTTGGAGAGGAGTCGTATGTTAACCCTCCGGTTAGATCATCCTTTTTCGGGAAACTAAAAAAGGATTTATCACACATAATATACACCACCTGAGGTGTAAATGATTGGCTCACTATTCTGATTCGTGGAACTTTTTCCACCGACTTCACGTCTCGTCCGATAAAGTGTGGAGGAGTTTAACCCCACTAGGCATTAAATTCTGGGGTCCAGTCGAGTGCATGACGTGTTAATAAAAGTGTACGATGTTTTTCAAAGGTTTTAGTGACACTGGCATTAAAATTCAGCAAGGTACCTATCAAATTAGAATTTGTGTGATGAAGATCAAGGAATGAAGGATGCGCCATTGCTCACCTATATTCCACGATCTCCGGTTTTTGAACCTAGATTTTTGGAACTCCTTTTTCTCAATATTGTCCTCTCGAATTTAAATTTTACTGATTTTAAGTAATGAGGGCATTACTTAATCTTAAGTGTGGGGGATGGTATAAATTCTCGCGGGTATTCAAACAGTATTCAACTTGGCTCATTTTCATAATTTAATGGGAAATTTTAAAAATTTTTGAAATAAAAGTCTTAACGAAAAAGCCAAGTGTGGGGGATTTACTAATCTTTTCGAATTACTATCACCAAATTTTGCTAAGAAAAATGTTTAAAATACTTTTGGCTTGAAAGGAAAAAGAATAATGTCACTAAACCTAAAGGATGTATCTAGTTCATCCTTGAAGGAAGTAAAGTCTTCTGAATGTTACCTTACTTGATATAGCAAACTTCTTAAACTATGTCATTTCATACCAATATCATTTCACGATATAAAGGTAAAGTGGGAAGGGAAAGTCTTGAACTTTCAAACCCGAAAATAAACTTGGTAGGGTAAATCCAAGTCGCTATCCAGTGTAAGACCGATTACGGTGAATAAGCTGGAGCAGGATCTGTCCCACGCGATAGCTTAGTCTTCGCAGTTTTAACCCTTGAATTAAAAGGTACAAATTGTCATGAAAGACCGATATTAATATCGCATCAGGGGGCGCCCAGTTAAGAGTTCCATGAGACTACAATCATGGGGGCGGATAGCTTGCTAATCGCCGACTGAGACTTCGGTTTTCAGTTACCCTCAACCGGAATTTGAGGTTAAAACCGGAAAACGTGACTAGTGTAAAAACTAGCATGACATTTTCAAAATCATAAAACGTTTTCACAAGATCCAATTTTCCCTAAGGATCCAAATTTTTCGGAACTTACAACAAAGTTCATTTCTCCCGAGCAATCCAAATGTGTGCGTGTGTTTCATATATTGTGTGTGTACCTCAACGAGTGTGTATTCCCAATTGTGTAACATGTGTTTCATATAGCGTGAGTTTGTGTTCTAAAAGAACGTGTGTGTTTCGTGTACTTCGTGTGACTAGTGTAAACTTGTGTACTATATCGTGTGAGTGTGATTCCTATTATTGTGTTCTCCAATAAATGTGTGTGTATTCTATTTTGTGTTTTGTATTAGTATTTTTGAAACAAGACTTGCTTGAGGAGAAGCAAGAGTTAAGTGTGGGGGATTTGATATTACTCAAATTAGACATATCTTTAGTCGCAATATCAAGTTCTATCGTTGTTTATTTCGTGTGTAAACATAGTATTTTCGTTTGTATTCCATTTTATTGTAAAATAGTTAGAATCATTGTGTAATTGAAGAAATATGGAAGATTTTGGATGATACTACTCAGAGATCGAAAACAAGTCAAAAAGTCAATGAATAATAGAGTGCGCCAAGGAGTGCGCCACGGGTGTGCGCTCAGCTCACTCGTCCAAATTTTGATCAGAGAATTCTGGGATCGAAAACAAGTCAAAAAGCATGAATAGTAGAGTGCGCCAAGGAGTGCGCCCATCGCACTTTCTCTGCGCACTCTGACGTGTAAAGTAGATCTGAACATGCAACTCGAGCTATAAAGTGGAATTGTGGTAGGTGAACAGTGCGCACCGCGCACGTGCTTTTGTACGCTCGGCGCACCCTACTTTCCAGCTACTGTTCAGCCTTTTTGAACCCCTTTCCAGCTTCATTCTTAAGACACCACTACACAGTCATTTTTAGAGGCAGAGGTTATGATTCAAGGTGATCCTTGGAGTAATCCAGGATCACCTAATCCATCATTTCAATCCGGAATCAAGAATCATCAGGATCATCATCCAAGATTGCTTCAAGAGGTCGATTCTTGTTAGTTCAATGAATTCTATCTTTGTTTCCAGTTTGTTATTGTCTTTAATTATGATTGTTAGCTAGTTCTTTTTATGCTTGTCTAGATAAATAACCGAGATGTTGATTGTTTACTTTTGTTGATTGATTGTTCTTATGAATGATAGTTTGATGTTTGAATAAAAGAACCATTCTTGTTAAGTTTAATCTTTTTGATTCAATTAGTTAGTATACTTATTCAACTAAGAAACATCATCTTGTTGATTTAGTATATCGGTTTACACCTAGTGATAAGTGTTTGCCCGTCTTTGACAAAAAGGGGTAAGTTGCGTTCAAACGGTTAATCTCTATAGGAATGTAAGAACGACTCTTGTAGATACTTTCGGATAGCTTAATTGATATGTGTAGTTGTCTAGGAGAACGATCAATTCCCTAGAATATGTTATACATATTTTCACTACTCAATTCCATATAGCTAATAGGTGTTAGAAATTTGCCTTATCTAGTGACGTTTATAGGGATCCTATTACTACACTTAGTTGATTACTTGGGTTGGGTGAATTGAGCATTTAACCGGACCAAGGGAATGAACTAAGCTAAACCATTAGTTGACATAGGAGTGGATCATGATCAACACATCATTGGCATGATCATCATTCAAGTCTTTAGGCTAGTTGAATTAATTGATTACAAATAGGAGGTCTTAGATGACAAGAACATCACTTGCGTCGTGTAATCCCGTTTGAGTGTTTGCACAAGACTACTCTTGTTAAACCAATTAATTAGTTCTCGTACATAGTCAATCAATTCAGTCTTAATCCTAAAACAACAATCAACATTCGAGGTTAAAAAGTCTAGACGAGCATATTTGTTTAATTTGATATAAAAACTATCTTTTCATTTTTTATAAATCTAAAATACCAAAAATATTGTCCTTTAAACTTATTCCTTTATTGATTTGTCCATCGTTAAACGACAACCCAATATGTGAGGACCGCTCCGAATCCATCCGGACGAAGTCCATATTGATTATAAACGAATCACAATAGTTGGTTACATTGCGAGGTACTTGATCTCTATATGTTACATTTTACAAACGTTGCATTTGTTTTTAAAAGATAACCTTTCATTACATCAAAAGTTGGCAGGCATGCGTATCATTTTATAGTATCCAAATGACCTAATCTGTCATTTACTTAATAATAATCTCTAATGAACTTCAATGACTCGAATGCAACGTCTTTTTGAAATGTAGCATGAATGGCCCCAAGTAATATCCTTAATATGAGCTAATGCACATCGGAAGATTTCTTTAATTCCTGAGAATAAACATGCTTTAAAACGTCAACATAAAGTTGGTGAGATATAGGTTTGATGCTAGCAGCATTATAACTATGGACCACAAGATTTCATATTCATAAACATAATACACTCGCAAGTGTATGTAAAGCATTCTAAGTGGTTGAGCACTTGGTAACCATACTTAACATTTAATCAACGTCGCATATTCCCTTTATTATGAAATCTCACTACACTGTACCAAATGTAGTCACCAAAACGAAGTACTGTGCAACCGTTGAATACTGGTCGTCCAGTCCGGTTGGGGTTGTCAGGCCCGATAGATCTATCAACAGGATTCGCGTTTACAATACCCATGTAAATAGTAGTTACCAAGCTACAGGGAAGTATGCCAGTGGTACAACTCAACGTAGAATGTATTTTTAATTACTTGTGTCCATAACGTAAATCATATATTGCATGTATTCTCATCCCGAAATATTTAGAGTTTAAAAATGGGACTATATACTCACCATACTGTATTTTGTAGTAAAAATACATATAACATCATTGAACAAGTGTAGCGTTGGCCTCGGATTCACGAACCTATTATTTAATCATGTATATTAATACATGTAATGGTAATCGAACAAATATATATATATTATTAGTGATTTTATTTGTTATTTTATATCATGTGCTTTATTAATAACTTAATTAGATATATTTATCTTTGTATAGATAATTAACATTTATTACAAAAGTATTAATATGGTTAGGTTTTATGTCATAAATATATATTTTTATATAAAAAAAAATCTTCATTTGATATATTCATAGTGCTAATAATAATAATGATAAAAATAATACTAATTACGATAAAAATTATGATAATTCTAATAATAATAATAATGATGATAATTTTAATATTAATGATAATAATACTAATAATAATACTAATACTTAATAATAATATCAATTAATAATAACAATAACAATAACAATCTATAATAATAATAATAATAATGATAATAATAATAATAATAATAATAATAATAATAATAATAATAATAATAATAATAATAATAATAATAATAATAATAAAAATAAAAATAATAATAATATAGAAAGTGGAAACTACCTCAAAATGGTTTTCTAAAAAGAAGTGTCTCTGACCGGGATCGAACCGAGACCTCTCGATAACCCGACATGTACCCAACCAGCAGCTCCATTTTATTTTTCTGTTATAATTGCCACTTAAATTGTTTTAACCTCTTAATATGTTTCCTCCTTCTTCTAATAAACCTAGTCGACCAGAATGTTACCAGAATCCAATTTAATTACATATTTGGTTTTAGGATTTGAAATATATATGCAGAAACATTTAAAAGGTGAATTAAATCATTTAAACAGAAAGAAAATAAAAGAAAAAAAACTGAATCAGGTTCTGAAGAACATGCTTCATCTTGAAATCAATTTAAAAATTCTAGAAAGTTTTAGACCAAGATTATAACATGAAACAGATGTTAAATCATGATTAGAAACTTTATGAATCGTCAATTTAACTTAAAACGTAAATACGAATTCAAATTTCTCCAAGAACAATACGTTTGACTTTTTGAACATTTACTTTGACTCGAAAATTTGAACTTGATATTAGGAATTGGAGTCTGAGATTTTACAAGTAGCTTAAATGAAAGATTCCTAACCAAAATACATTAATAGATTTTGAAATTTTTTATGAAATCGAGCTTTTTAATAAATAGGTTCAAGAACAGAGATATCAACTGTTTTCTTGATTTTTCTATTTAATTCCTTAATTAATGGAAGCTGAAATTGGTTATGCTTGATAGTAATGATGGATAGTCGAATGGTTTTATTCAACTTTGATCAATTTAATTGTTTTATATCCGATTAAATCGACATGAAGGACTAATCAGAAATAGGAGAAAAGAAGAAAAAAATGCAGTAGCAAGATAGGGACGTGAATTGAATTTGAAATCCTATCTGTCATTGTGATCTTGATTGTACGAATTTAAAGACACAAAACAAAATTTAACACAGCTTGAAAATGATTGGAAAACAGAATACGTAATTATTTGTATATATTTTGTATTTAATAGTATTTATATATATATATATATATATATATATATATATATATTATATATACCTATATATATAATACGTATTTATATATATAAATCAGTGTTTATATATAGATTTATCTGTTTTATATATCTATATGATCTGAATATGATAGCTATCAAATTGGAGATAACAAACAAATCAAACACTGTTGGATTAAGACGTAAAGTTTTAATTATATTCGTACGTATGATCTTATATTTTAATAATTAATAGTTTTAATTACATTAATAATAATCCTATTACCTAATAATAATAACAATAGTAAATAAAAATACTGATTTCCTAATGTATTTATCTATTTGTTTTTATATACCTCTGTATTTGTATATCTCTTATATTTATTTATTATTTTTTTATAGATTATAATTAATCTTAATATTAAATATAACTTTGATGATAATACTCTTAATATTAAAATAAGAAAAATTATAATAATAATATTACTAATGATAATGATATTAATTATCATAAGATGTATAACAATGATATTGTTAATAACAATAATATTAATCATACTAATATTATTAATAATAACAAATATATTAATAATAATAATAATACATTATCAATCCATATATATATATATTAAGTTCATATCTATATACATATAAATGTTCGTGAATCGTTGAGTATAATCAAAGGATAATTGATTACATGAATATAGATTTCAAAACTTTCAACATTACCGAGTTTGCTTATCGTGTCGGAAACATATAAAGATTAAAGTTTAAATTTGGTCGGAAATTTCCGGGTCATTACACAATATCTTGTATTTGTTTGATTTCATTTTATCTAGTTAAAACTCAATTTAGTTTATACAATCTTAACTTGCACATATAACTGTCTTTGGAACGATACACGGATTTTACTATTATCTATACTACTACACGATCGGGTACACTGCCCGTTAGTGTGTGTAATCTTTAAAACCGGTATTTTCTATACAACAATTCATATACCTCGTTTCACACATCAGAAACCAACATATAATAATATACGAGAACAATACTAAATGATAAGAACAAACTTTATTGAGTACGCAGCAGAAAATAAATGTCGTTACAATAATGGAAATTACAATAAAGTAATTCTTTCAAATGCAAGAATAATAAATGCGATATCTCTTGATCCTAAGTCCAAGTAGCATCACATAAGTAGTAAGTAAATAATCTTGATCAATCGGCACCTGAGACAAATATGCTAAAGTGTCAACCAAAAAGGTTGAGTGAAGTTCTTAGGTTTAACAAATAAGTTTGACCGTTGTTTTAGACCACAAGATTTTTGTTTATAAAGTTGATCTCGCAGATCAAAAAGTTATGCCAATGCGTGATATTTAGACTAAACGTTCAAGTTTTCCCCAAAGACAAGTTGTAGTTTATACTTGTCGGTTTAATTTCATTATTAAGTAATACAATGACTTGGTCAAATGTATCGGGGACGTTACTCCTGATAGGCCTACCCCCAATAATTAAGCATGCATTCAACGAGCAATTAAAAATATCACTGTAGGGACTTAGTCGGACATAGCCGGGTATAGCATAGTTTTAACAGTTGGCACTTGTGTCTAAATTGTAAATAGTAAAGGTAGCATGTGTCTCACCCCAATAAAAGTAAATAAGTTTGCTAGCAATAAAGAGTGGGGCTATGAATTTACCTTAGTAAGTTGAGAGAGATCGTTATTCCTTGGAATAGAAAGTGTGGAAGAATGAGCAGGAAGTCAAGCTAAGGACATTTAAGAGTAGTTAAGTGTTTTCCCCAAATTTAGGTTTAAGTATGCAAGTGTTTTAAGTATAGTTTGTTTTACTAAGTTTCATTCCTAGTAAGTTTCTACTTTTAGCAAGTTTCCATTTTTAGTAATTTCCACTTTTAGTAAGTTAGTGTCGAACATTAGTGAGTTGTCTTTAATAAGTCTAACACATGTTAAGTGTGAAGATAACTAAGTGTATGATTACTATAGTCGGGTTTGATATTGTGCATCATACCCAAACATCTATTCCACCGCTGAGTCACCAGAATGACCAATTGTTACCAGTTGGCCCAGGATTTCTTGACCAAAATCTAAATTTGGCATTCGTAATCCACAAGCGTCCCATAGTGGTACCAAGGATTGTAGTGACCCGAACTTTTCCATGTTTATATATATAAAATGAAATTGTTATTTACATGATTAAGTGTTTCCAACATGTTAAGCAATCTTGGAAGTATTCTTGATTTTATGAAACTAGAACTTTTGACCAAGTCATTGTATTACTTAATAAATCTTGGAAGTATTCTTGATTTTATGAAACTAGAACTTATAGAATTTATGAAGAACACTTAGAACTTGAAGATAGAACTTGAGAGATATCAATTAGATGAAGAAAATTGAAGAATGAAAATGTTTGTAGGTGTTTTTAGACGTTGGTATATGGATTAGATATAAAGGATGTGTAATTTTGTTTACATGTAAATAAGTCATGAATGATTACTAATATTTTTATAATTTTATGAGATATTTCATGCTAGTTGCCAAATGATGGTTCCCACATGTGTTAGGTGACTCACATGGTCTGCTAAGATCTGATAATTGGAGTGTATATACCAATAGTAAATACATCTAAAAGCTGTGTATTGTACGAGTACGAATACGGGTGCATACGAGTAGAATTGTTGATGAAACTGAACGAGGATGTAATTGTAAGCATTTTTGTTAAGTAGAAGTATTTTGATAAGTGTCTTGAAGTCTTTCAAAAGTGTATGAATACATATTAAAACACTACATGTATATACATTTTAACTGAGTCGTTAAGTCATCGTTAGTCGTTACATGTAAATGTTGTTTTGAAACCTTTAGGTTAATGATCTTGTTGAATGTTGTTAACCCATTGTTTATTATAACAAATTAGATGTTAAATTTTTATATTATCATGATATTATGATATATAATATATCTTAGTATGATGTATATACAGTTAAATGTCGTTACAACGATAATCGTTACATATATGTCTCGTTTCGAAATCATTAAGTTAGTAGTCTTATTTTTACATATGTATTTCATTGTTAATACACTTAATAATATATTTACTTATCATTTAACATAATTAACTAAGTGTATCAATATCTTAATATGATTCATATGTACCTAGTAAGACGTTGTTATAACGATAATCGTTATATATATCGTTTTCGAGTTTCTTAAATTAATAGTCTCATTTTTATGTATATAACTCATTTTTAAAATACCTAATGAGATACATACTTATAATAAAATCATGTTAACTATATATATAACCATATATATGTCATCGTATAGTTTTTACAAGTTTTAACGTTCGTGAATCACCGGTCAACTTGGGTGGTCAATTGTCTATATGAAACCTATTTCAATTAATCAAGTCTTAACAAGTTTGATTGCTTAACATGTTGGAAACACTTAATCATGTAAATAACAATTTCATTTAATATATATATAAACATGGAAAAGTTCGGGTCACTACAGTACCTACCCGTTAAATAAATTTCGTCCCGAAATTTTAAGCAGTTGGAGGTGTTGACGTATCTTCTGGAAATAAATGCGGGTATTTCTTCTTCATCTGATCTTCTCATTCCCAGGTGAATTCGGGTCCTCTACGAGCATTCCATCGAACCTTAACAATTGGTATCTTGTTTTGCTTAAGTCTTTTAACCTCACGATCCATTATTTCGACGGGTTCTTCGATAAATTAAAGTTTTTCGTTGATTTGGATTTCATCTAACGGAATAGTGAGATCTTCTTTAGCAAAACATTTCTTCAAATTCAAGACGTGGAAAGTGTTATGTACAGCCGCAAGTTGTTGAGGTAACTCAAGTCGGTAAGCTACTGGTCCGACACGATCAATAATCTTGAATGGTCCAATATACCGTGGATTTAGTTTCCCTCGTTTACCAAATCGAACAACGCCTTTCCAAGGTGCAACTTTAAGCATGACCATCTCTCCAATTTCAAATTCTATATCTTTTCTTTTAATGTCAGCGTAGCTCTTTTGTCGACTTTGCGCGGTTTTCAACCGTTGTTGAATTTGGATGATCTTCTCGGTAGTTTCTTGTATTATCTCCAGACCCGTAATCTGTCTATCCCCCACTTCACTCCAACAAATCGGAGACCTGCACTTTCTACCATAAAGTGCTTCAAACGGCGCCATCTCAATGCTTGAATGGTAGCTGTTGTTGTAGGAAAATTCTGCTAACGGTATATGTCGATCCCAACTGTTTCCGAAATCAATAACACATGCTCGTAGCATGTCTTCAAGCGTTTGTATCATCCTTTCGCTCTGCCCATAAGTTTGTGGATGATAGGCAGTACTCATGTCTAGACGAGTTCCTAATGCTTGCTGTAATGTCTGCCAGAATCTTGAAATAAATCTGCCATCCCTATCAGAGATAATAGAGATTGGTATTCCATGTCTGGAGACGACTTTCTTCAAATACAGGCGTGCTAACTTCTCCATCTTGTCATCTTCTCTTATTGGCAGGAAGTGTGCTGATTTGGTGAGACGATCAACTATTACCCAAATAGTATCAAAACCACTTGCAGTCCTTGGCAATTTAGTGATGAAATCCATGGTAATGTTTTCCCATTTCCATTCCGGGATTTCGGGTTGTTGAAGTAGACCTGATGGTTTCTGATGCTCAGCTTTGACCTTAGAACACGTCAAACATTCTCCTATGTATTTAGCAACATCGGCTTTCATACCCGGCCACCAAAAATGTTTCTTGAGATCCTTTTACATCTTCCCCGTTCCAGGATGTATTGAGTATCTGGTTTTATGAGCTTCTCTAAGTACCATTTCTCTCATATCTCCAAATTTTGGTACCCAAATCCTTTCAGCCCTATACCGGGTTCCGTCTTCCCGAATATTAAGATGCTTCTCCGATCCTTTGGGTATTTCATCCTTTAAATTTCCCTCTTTTAAAACTCCTTGTTGTGCCTCCTTTATTTGAGTAGTAAGGTTATTGTGAATCATTATATTCATAGATTTTACTCGAATGGGTTCTCTGTCCTTCCTGCTCAAGGTGTAGGCTACCACATTTGCCTTCCCCGGGTGGTAACGAATCTCAAAGTCATAATCATTCAACAATTCAATCCACCTACGCTGCCTCATATGAAATATCCCGTTCTTATTGATTAAAAACGTTCCATAATAATTGATTTCGTTGCGAGGTTTTGACCTCTATATGTGACGTTTTTCAAAGACTGCATTCATTTTAAAACAAACCATAACCTTTATTTCATCAATAAAGGTTTAAAAAGCTTTACGTAGATTATCAAATAATGATAATCTAAAATATCCTGTTTACACACGACCATTACATAATGGTTTACAATACAAATATGTTACGACAACATAAGTTTCTTGAATGCAGTTTTTACACAATATCATACAAGCATGGACTCCAAATCTCATCCTTATTTAAGTATGCGACAGCGGAAGCTCTTAATAATCACCTGAGAATAAACATGCTTAAAACGTCAACAAAAGTGTTGGTGAGTTATAGGTTTAACCTATATATATCAAATCATAATAATAGACCACAAGATTTCATATTTCAATACACATCCCATACATAGAGATAAAAATCATTCATATGGTGAACACCTGGTAACCGACATTAACAAGATGCATATATAAGAATATCCCCATCATTCCGGGACACCCTTCGGATATGATATAAATTTCGAAGTACTAAAGCATCCGGTACTTTGGATGGGGTTTGTTAGGCCCAATAGATCTATTTTTAGGATTCGCGTCAATTAGTAGACCGGTTTACTAATTCTTAGGTTACCAAGCAAAAGGGGCATATTCGGCTTCGATCATTCACCCATATAATGTAATTTCAATTACTTGTGTCTATTTCGTAAAATATTTATAAAACTGCATGTATTCTCATCCCAAAATATTAGATTTTAAAAGTGGGACTATAACTCACTTTCACAGATTTTTACTTCGTCGGGAAGTAAGACTTGGCCACTGGTTGATTCACGAACCTATAACAATATATACATATATATCAAAGTATGTTCAAAATATATTTACAACACTTTTAATATATTTTGATGTTTTAAGTTTATTAAGTCAGCTGTCCTCGTTAGTAACCTACAACTAGTTGTCCACGGTTAGATGTACATAAATAAATCGATAAATATTATCTTGAATCAATCCACGACCCAGTGTATACGTATCTCAGTATTGATCACAACTCAAACTATATATATTTTGGAATCAACCTCAACCCTGTATAGCTAAATCCAACATTCACATATAGAGTGTCTATGGTTGTTCCGAAATATATATAGATGTGTCGACATGATAGGTCGAAACATTGTATACGTGTCTATGGTATCTCAAGATTACATAATATACAATACAAGTTGATTAAGTTATGGTTGGAATGGATTTGTTACCAATTTTCACGTAGCTAAAATGAGAAAAATTATCCAATCTTGTTTTACCCATAACTTCTTCATTTTAAATCCGTTTTGAGTGAATCAATTTGCTATGGTTTCATATTGAACTCTATTTTATGAATCTAAACAGAAAAAGTATAGGTTTATAGTCGGAAAAATAAGTTACAAGTCGTTTTTGTAAAGGTAGTCATTTTCAGTCGAAAGAACGACGTCTAGATGACCATTTTAGAAAACATACTTCCACTTTGAGTTTAACCATAATTTTTGGATATAGTTTCATGTTCATAATAAAAATCATTTTCTCAGAATAACAACTTTTAAATCAAAGTTTATCATAGTTTTTAATTAACTAACCCAAAACAGCCCGCGGTGTTACTACGACGGCGTAAATCCGGTTTTACGGTGTTTTTCGTGTTTCCAGGTTTTAAATCATTAAGTTAGCATATCATACAGATATAGAACATGTGTTTAGTTGATTTTAAAAGTCAAGTTAGAAGGATTAACTTTTGTTTGCGAACAAGTTTAGAATTAACTAAACTATGTTCTAGAGATTACAAGTTTAAACCTTCGAATAAGATAGCTTTATATGTATGAATCGAATGATGTTATGAACATCATTACTACCTTAAGTTCCTTGGATAAACCTACTGGAAAAGAGAAAAATAGATCTAGCTTCAATGGATCCTTGGATGGCTCGAAGTTCTTGAAGCAGAATCATGACACGAAAACAAGTTCAAGTAAGATCATCACTTGAAATAAGATTGTTATAGTTATAGAAATTGAACCAAAGTTTGAATATGATTATTACCTTGTATTAGAATGATAACCTACTGTAAGAAACAAAGATTTCTTGAGGTTGGATGATCACCTTACAAGATTGGAAGTGAGCTAGCAAACTTGAAAGTATTCTTGATTTTATGAAACTAGAACTTTTGGAATTTATGAAGAACACTTAGAACTTGAAGATAGAACTTGAGAGAGATCAATTAGATGAAGAAAATTGAAGAATGAAAGTGTTTGTAGGTGTTTTTAGTCGTTGGTGTATGGATTAGATATAAAGGATATGTAATTTTGTTTTCATGTAAATAAGTCATGAATGATTACTCATATTTTTGTAATTTTATGAGATATTTCATGCTAGTTGCCAAATGATGGTTCCCACATGTGTTAGGTGACTCACATGGGCTGCTAAAAGCTGATCATTGGAGTGTATATACCAATAGTACATACATCTAAAAGCTGTGTATTGTACGAGTACGAATACGGGTGCATACGAGTAGAATTGTTGATGAAACTAAACGAGGATGTAATTGTAAGCATTTTTGTTAAGTAGAAGTATTTTGATAAGGGTCTTGAAGTCTTTCAAAAGTGTATGAATACATATTAAAACACTACATGTATATACATTTTAACTGAGTCGTTAAGTCATCGTTAGTCGTTACATGTAAGT
The DNA here is from genome assembly GCF_046630445.1 of Rutidosis leptorrhynchoides. Taxonomy (NCBI): domain Eukaryota; kingdom Viridiplantae; phylum Streptophyta; class Magnoliopsida; order Asterales; family Asteraceae; genus Rutidosis; species Rutidosis leptorrhynchoides. Next base: position 78,558,098 of record NC_092340.1, on the reverse strand, counting down.
GTTGTTTTGAAACCTTCAGGTTAACGATCTTGTTAAATGTTGTTAACCCAATGTTTATAATATCAAATGAGATTTTAAATTATTATATTATCATGATATTATCATGTATGAATATCTCTTAATATGATATATATACATTAAATGTCTTTACAACGATAATCGTTACATATATGTCTCGTTTAAAAATCATTAAGTTAGTAGTCTTGTTTTTACATATGTAGTTCATTGTTAATATACTTAATGATATGTTTACTTATCATAGTATCATGTTAACTTTATATATATCCATATATATGTCATCATATTGTTTTTACAAGTTTTAACGTTCGTAAATCACCGGTCAACTTGGGTGGTCAATTGTCTATATGAAACATATTTCAATTAATCAAGTCTTAACAAGTTTGATTACTTAACATGTTGGAAACATTTAATCATGTAAATATCAATCTCAATTAATATATATAAACATGGAAAAGTTCGGGTCACTACAGTACCTACCCGTTAAATAAATTTCGTCCCGAAATTTTATGCTGTTGAAGGTGTTGACGAATCTTCTGGAAATAGATGCGGGTATTTCTTCTTCATCTGATCTTCACGCTCCCAGGTGAACTCGGGTCCTCTACGAGCATTCCATCGAACCTTAACAATTGGTATCTTGTTTTGCTTAAGTCTTTTAACCTCACGATCCATTATTTCGACGGGTTCTTCGATGAATTGAAGTTTTTCGTTGATTTGGATTTCATCTAACGGAATAGTGAGATCTTCTTTAGCAAAACATTTCTTCAAATTCGAGACGTGGAAAGTGTTATGTATAGCCGCGAGTTGTTGAGGTAACTCAAGTCGGTAAGCTACTGGTCCGACACGATCAATAATCTTGAATGGTCCAATATACCTTGGATTTAATTTCCCTCGTTTACCAAATCGAACAACGCCTTTCCAAGGTGCAACTTTAAGCATGACCATCTCTCCAATTTCAAATTCTATATCTTTTCTTTTAATGTCAGCGTAGCTCTTTTGTCGACTTTGGGCGGTTTTCAACCGTTGTTGAATTTGGATGATCTTCTCGGTAGTTTCTTGTATAATCTCTGAACCCGTAATCTGTCTATCCCCCACTTCACTCCAACAAATCAGAGACCTACACTTTCTACCATAAAGTGCTTCAAACGGCGCCATCTCAATGCTTGAATGGTAGCTGTTGTTGTAGGAAAATTTTGCTAACGGTAGATGTCGATCCCAACTATTTCCGAAATCAATAACACATGCTCGTAGCATGTCTTCAAGCGTTTGTATCATCCTTTCGCTCTGTCCATCAGTTTGTGGATGATAGGCAGTACTCATGTCTAGACGAGTTCCTAATGCTTGCTGTAATGTCTGCCAGAATCTTGAAATAAATCTGCCATCCCTATCAGAGATAATAGAGATTGGTATTCCATGTCTGGAGACGACTTCCTTCAAATACAGTCGTGCTAACTTCTCCATCTTGTCATCTTCTCTTATTGGCAGGAAGTGTGCTTATTTGGTGAGACGATCAACTATTACCCAAATAGTATCAAAACCACTTGCAGTCCTTGGCAATTTAGTGATGAAATCCATGGTAATGTTTTCCCATTTCCATTCCGGGATTTCGGGTTGTTGAAGTAGACCTGATGGTTTCTGATGCTCAGCTTTGACCTTAGAACACGTCAAACATTCTCCTACGTATTTAGCAACATCGGCTTTCATACCCGGCCACCAAAAATGTTTCTTGAGATCCTTGTACATCTTCCCCGTTCCAGGATGTATTGAGTATCTGGTTTTATGAGCTTCTCTAAGTACCATTTCTCTCATATCTCCAAATTTTGGTACCCAAATCCTTTCAGCCCTATACCGAGTTCCGTCTTCCCGAATATTAAGATGCTTCTCCGATCCTTTGGGTATTTCATCCTTTAAATTTCCCTCTTTTAAAACTCCTTGTTGCGCCTCCTTTATTTAGGTAGTAAGGTTATTATGAATCATTATATTCATAGATTTTACTCGAATGGGTTCTCTGTCCTTCCTGCTCAAGGCATCGGCTATCACATTTGCCTTCCCCGGGTGGTAACGAATCTCAAAGTCGTAATCATTCAATAATTCAATCCACCTACGCTGCCTCATATTCAGTTGTTTCTGATTAAATATGTGTTGAAGACTTTTGTGGTCGGTATATATAATACTTTTGACCCCATATAAGTAGTGCCTCCAAGTCTTTAATGCAAAAACAACCACGCCTAATTCCAAATCATGCGTCGTATAATTTTGTTCGTGAATCTTCAATTGTCTAGACGCATAAGCAATCACCTTCGTTCGTTGCATTAATACACAACCGAGACCTTGCTTTGATGCGTCACAATAAATCACAAAATCATCATTCCCTTCAGGCAATGACAATATAGGTGCCGTAGTTAGCTTTTTCTTCAATAACTGAAACGCTTTCTCTTGTTCATCATTCCATTCAAATTTCTTCCCTTTATGCGTTAATGCAGTCAAGGGTTTTGCTATTTTGGAAAAGTCTTGGATGAACCTTCTGTAGTAACCAACTTGTCCTAAAAACTGGCGTATGTGTTTCGGAGTTTTCGGGGTTTCCCACTTTTCAACAGTTTCTATCTTTGCCGGATCCACCTTAATACCTTCTTTGTTCACTATGTGACCGAGGAATTGAACTTCTTCCAACCAAAATGCACACTTTGAAAACTTAGCGTACAATTCTTCCTTCCTCAATACTTCTAACACCTTTCTCAAATGTTCACCGTGTTCTTGGTCATTCTTTGAGTAAATAAGTATGTCATCAATGAAAACAATGACAAACTTGTCAAGGTATGGTCCACACACTCGGTTCATAAGGTCCATGAACACAGCTGGTGCATTAGTTAAACCAAACGGCATGACCATAAACTCGTAATGACCGTAACATGTTCTGAAAGCAGTCTTTGGAATATCATCTTCTTTCACCCGCATTTGATGATACCCGGAACGTAAGTCAATCTTTGAATAAACAGACGAGCCTTGTAGTTGATCAAATAAGTCGTCGATTCTTGGTAGTGGGTAGCGGTTCTTGATGGTAAGTTTGTTCAACTCTCGGTAGTCGATACACAACCTGAATGTACCATCTTTCTTCTTGACAAACAAAACAGGAGCTCCCCACAGTGATGTGCTTGGTCGAATGAAACCACGCTCTAAAAGTTCTTGTAATTGGCTTTGCAGTTCTTTCATCTCGCTGGGTGCGAGTCTGTAAGGAGCACGAGCTATTGGTGCAGCTCCTGGTACAAGATCTATTTGAAATTCAACGGATCGATGTGGGGGTAATCCCGGTAATTCTTTCGGAAATACATCGGGAAATTCTTTTGCAATGGGAACATCATTGATGCCCTTTTCTTCAGTTTGTACTTTCTCGACGTGTGCTAGAACATCATAGCAACCTTTTCTTATTAGTTTTTGTGCCTTCAAATTACTAATAAGATGTAGCTTCGTGTTGCCCTTTTCTCCGTACACCATTAAGGGTTTTCCTTTTTCTAGTATAATGCGAATTGTATTTTTGTAACAAACGATCTCTGCTTTCACTTCTTTCAACCAGTCCATACCGATTATCACATCAAAACTCCCTAACTTTACTGGTATCAAATCAATCTTAAATGTTTCGCTAACCAGTTTAATTTCTCGATTCCGACATATATTATCTGCTGAAATTAATTTACCATTTGCTAATTCGAGTAAAAATTTACTATCCAAAGGCGTCAATGGACAACTTAATTTAGCACAAAAATCTCTACTCATATAGCTTCTATCCGCACCCGAATCAAATAAAACGTAAGCAGATTTATTATCAATAAGAAACGTACCCGTAACAAGCTCCGGGTCTTCCTGTGCCTCTGCCGCATTAATATTGAATACTCTTCCGCGGCCTTGTCCATTCGTGTTCTCCTGGTTCGGGCAATTTCTAATAATGTGGCTCGGTTTTCCACATTTATAACAAACTACATTGGCATAACTTGCTCTGACACTACTTGCTCCGCCATTACTTGTTCCGACACCATTTGTTGCTTTCGTTCTATTAACCCCTGGTCCGTAGACCTCACACTTCGCCGCGCTATGACCATTTCTTTTACACTTGTTGCAAAATTTGGTGCAGAACCCCGAGTGATACTTTTCACACCTTTGGCATAGCTGCTTCTGATTGTTGTTGTTGTTGCGGTTATTATTATTGTTGGGATGATTGTTGTAGTTGCTGTTGTTGTTGTTGTTGTTGTTGTTGTTGTTGTTGTTGTTGTTGTTGTTGTTGTTGTTGGGCCGTTTGTTGTAGTTGCGATTGATGTTGCGATTGTTGGGATAATTGTTGCGATTATTGTTGTAATTGCTGTTGTTGATGTATTGGTGATTCTTATCACCGTTTTCCTCCCACTTTCTTTTGACTTGCTTCACATTGGCCTCTTCAGCAGTCTGTTCTTTAATTCTTTCTTCAATCTGGTTCACTAGTTTGTGAGCCATTCTACATGCCTGTTGTATGGAGGCGGGCTCGTGTGAACTTATATCTTCTTGAATTCTTTCCGGTAACCCTTTCACAAACGCGTCGATCTTCTCTTCCTCATCTTCGAATGCTCCCGGACACAATAGGCACAATTCTGTGAATCGTCTTTCGTACGTGGTAATATCAAATCCTTGGGTTCGTAACCCTCTAAGTTCTGTCTTGAGCTTATTGACCTCGGTTCTGGGACGGTACTTCTCGTTCATCAAGTGCTTGAATGCTGACCACGGTAGTGCATACGCATTGTCTTGTCCCACTTGCTCTAGATAGGTATTCCACCATGTTAACGCAGAACCTGTGAAGGTATGCGTAGCGTACTTCACTTTGTCCTTTTCAGTACACTTACTTATGGCAAACACCGATTCGACCTTCTCGTTCCACCGTTTCAATCCGATCGGTCCTTTAGTTCCATCAAATTCCATAGGTTTGCAGGCAGTGAATTCTTTGTAGGTGCATCCTACACGATTTCCTGTACTGCTAGATCCAAGGTTATTGTTGGTATGTAGCGCAGCCTGTACTGCGGCTATGTTTGAAGCTAGAAAAGTACGGAATTCCTGTTCATTCATATTCAAGGTGTGTCGAGTAGTCGGTGCCATTTCCTTCAAAATAGTCAAATGGAACAAGTTAATCATACAGAATATTAAGAGTAGTTAATAGTATTTCGTAGCATAATATGAACTCATTTATAAAAGCTTTTTCTTCATATTAGCGTTTTATAAGTTTAAATTCGGGTAGTACCTACCCGTTAAGTTCATACTTAGTAGCTAATACACAATTCAACTACTACAATTCTATATGAAAAACTGATTATAATAATATTTCGCGTTCAAACTTTTACACAATATTTTACAAACTTACAATACCGCTTATTTTACATATAGCATGAAATATAGCACACAATAAATTTGCTACAAGATGGTTGTGAAGATAATTCTAGCTAGTACACAAGTCGTTCAGCAAAGGCAATAAAGACACGTAATTCATACGTCCAGAAACAAGTCATGCATTCTGGTTTTACTATGATTACTTCCCATCCTTGGTCTTGTGGAACATAACTGTTATGGCCGTTGATAAGACAGCGTGTTGTAACGTCATCAAAGGGACGAGGGTTACGTAATGTCCAACAGTCCCGTAACAATCTAAAAACCTCATTTCTTACCCCAATTACCGACTCCGTCACTTGTGAGAACGTTTTGTTTAATAGTTGTAGCCCGATGTTCTTGTTCTCACTTTGGTGAGAAGCAAACATTACTAATCCGTAAGCATAACATGCTTCTTTATGTTGCTTGTTAGCCACTTTTTCTAAATCATGAAGTCCAATATTCGGATATATTGAGTCAAAATAATTTCTTAACCCATTGCGTAAAATAGCATTTGGGTTCCCCGCAATATATGCGTCAAAGTAAACACATCGTAACTTATGGATTTCCCAATGATATCCCCCATCTTTCGAACGAAAGCCTTTTATAAACCAAGGCATTCTTGGAACGTTCTTCGAATGTCTTACAAACTAATCTCGCCTTAAATAGTTGTGCCAAAGAATTCTGACCGACTCTAGACAAGATTTCATCAATCATGTCTCGGGGTAGGTCTCTTAAAATATTAGGTTGTCTATCCATTTTGTGTTTTTATACTGTAAAATAGACAAGAGTTATATTCATAAAAAAATACTTATTAATACAAGCAATTTTTACATATATCATAAAGCATAAGCACACTATATTACATATATTACACCATACGAATACAACTATCTTATTCCGACTCGCTTGTTTCTTCTTCTTCGATTTTGGTTCGTTTTGCCAAGTTTCTAGGGATATATGATGTTCCCCTAATACGAGCCGTCGTTTTCCACATTGGTTTAT